>NC_134406.1:242644810-242724810 GCF_038048845.1 Mixophyes fleayi
TATATATATATATATATATATATATATATATACACACACATGTATATATATATATATGTATATACACATGTCTATATATACATATATATATATAGCTACATACATATATATATATATAGCTACATACATATATATACATATATATATATATATATATATATATACATAGCTACATACATATATATATATATATATATATATATATATAGCTATATACATATATCTATATATATATATATATATATATATATATATATATATATATATATCTATCTATATATCTATCTATCTCTATCTATATATCTATCTATCTACATATCTATCTATCTATCTATAATTATATATTCTACAATATAGTAGGCTCTGGCACCTTGTATTATTGATGTATATAACTGACTGTTATACAAGTTAGGCACAAAAATTAATTTTGTCCTATGTGATAATGCATTTTGAACAAATCACAGCAGAGTAGATTGTATTCTCATTGACTTTGTTCTAAAAAAGAAGATTTAATTCAGCCAACGTCACCAGTTTTTAAAATAAAAGTAATTAGTGATAAAAGTAAAGTGGGATGTCATCTGCAGCACAGAACGGACCAGTAAAAGCTTAAGGATGCTGTCACATGAGCTGCACTAATTTGGGAAGAAAAATAAAACTAAAGGAAGAAAACTCTTCAATATTTCACAGCGTTTTTCTTGCCGGCTGCCCGAAATGCTTTAATATCTGAGCAACTTCTGAGGACATGATTCATGGCTTGTGTGACAGGCGCAGAAGACATAACAGACTTCAATGAAGGACTTGTTTGCTTTAGTCTTTTGTGCAGGCTGTAAACACTGCAAGTATTGGGATTTTTTAATGCAGAGAAAAAAATGTTTTACTTCTGTGAAACAATTTAGGCAGCTCGATTCATTTCAATAAGAGACTTTATAACAATAAAGTGGAGGAAAAAGCAGGAAAACTGGTGAAGACAACTGATAGCTCTAACTAAATATACTGAACTACTAAGGTGGGTGATATAACTAAAATATCTGCTGGGGATTTAAAAAAGAAAAAGTTGTCTAAAAGTGGATCTGGCATATTGTTCTCTCTCATGAGATCTCTATGGTGAAACTATCCTGAAAATGGTAAAATGGAATTAACACAAAGTAACATAAAAAAAAAAATCTTTATACCTTCTTCATTATTACATCCAATGGTGATTTATCCGAATGACTGTGGTTCCAGGGCCTGGGGCTCTTGGAAGGAGGGGGAAAATCTGCAGTCATGTGAATGTGTTGGTCAGTGATATTAAACTTGTCATGGTACTGTGGTTTATATATTTGTTACCCACTGACATTAAGAAGAAAATGTGTCAATACTGACTTCCATGTGATCCAGATGGTGCCTAAATATAATCTGAGTGTCACCGTGGGTAATCAGACGCTGATAAATATAATCTGAGTGTCACAGTGGGTAATCAGACGCTGCTAAATATAATCTGAGTGTCACAGTGGGTAATCAGACGCTGCTAAATATAATCTGAGTGTCACAGTGGGTAAACAGACACTGATAAATATAATCTGAGTGCCACCGTGGGTAATCAGACACTGCTAAATATAATCTGAGTGTCACAGTGGGTAAACAGACACTGATAAATATAATCTGAGTGTCACAGTGGGTAATCAGACACTGCTAAATATAATCTGAGTGTCACCGTGGGTAATCAGACACTGCTAAATATAATCTGAGTGTCACAGTGGGTAATCAGACGCTGCTTAATATAATCTGAGTGTCACTGTGGGTAATCAGACGCTGATAAATATAATCTGAGTGTCACTGTGGGTAATCAGACGCTGATAAATATAATCTGAGTGCCACTGTGGGTAATCAGACGCTGATAAATATAATCTGAGTGTCACTGTGGGTAATCAGACGCTGCTAAATATAATCTGAGTGTCACAGTGGGTAATCAGACACTGCTAAATATAATCTGAGTGTCACTGTGGGTAATCAGACACTGCTAAATATAATCTGAGTGTCACAGTGGGTAAACAGACACTGCTAAATATAATCTGAGTGCCACAGTGGGTAATCAGACACTGCTAAATATAATCTGAGTGTCACAGTGGGTAATCAGACACTGCTAAATATAATCTGAGTGTCACTGTTGGTAATCAGACGCTGCTAAATATAATCTGAGTGTCACAGTGGGTAATCAGACGCTGCTAAATATAATCTGAGTGTCACTGTGGGTAATAAGACGCTGCCTAAATATAATCCGAGTATCACAGTGGGTAATCAGATGCTGCGAAATATAATATGAGTGTGACAGTGGGTAATCAGACGCTGCTAAATATAATCTGAGTGTCATCGTGGGTAATAAAATGCTGTCAAAATATAATCTGAATGTCACAGTGGGTAATCAGATGCTGCCTAAATATCTGAGTGTTACAGTAGGTAATAAAATGCAGCATGATATTTGGTAGTTGCTAGAAAAAGAAGTTGTTAGAACAACCTACCAATGAGTATACACCTGTAAAAATGTATATTGTGGAGGATCAGCAGGTCTGTCTGCAAGGTAATATTTCTTAGTCTTACCTTAAAGACAAACATCTCTCTGCGCAAAATCGCCAGTGTATTGAAGTTCCCGTCACAGATGTTAGGCTTGATTCCTGGGTAAGATGGCCTGTCTCCAGTAGGAGGCCTGGGAGGTCTTGGTTGTCGGTCATTCTTGCGAGGATCTGCTGGTGGATTAGGACGATGTGGTGGCACTGTAGGAAGAGGTTTTGTCGGTGTTGGGATTTTTTCAGGTGGACCTAAGCATAAAGATAAAATGAGATAAGACATGAGAATTCAGTATATGACAGTACTTGTCATGAACATAGTCACCAACACTGACCCATCAGGAATCTCAGTGCTCTGGTCTGTGCCTGTGATGCACAATTATCAGGCACTGAGGCAGAAGAAAGGACTGATGGTAGGCAGAGAAGAGCACCGTCCAATTTGGGGCAGATACTCTAAGAAGAGTTATTTACATATTAGGCCTGGTTTAGAGTAGGCCATCATTTTGCTGCCCGTATGTAGGCGCAAAATTGTGGCCTTACCTATGTATTTTGAGCTGTGTTTATCTTAAAAAAAAAAATCAGTGTAAATATGGGCACATCAAGATATCTTGATGCTCCTGGAATAAAGATACAACAGTCATCATCATCATCATTATATAATGATCTATAGGGCTTAAAAAAGAATAAATAAATAATAAAATAATGCAGTTGCTCCCAATTAAATAAGTAATCAGTACCAGAGATAAAGCCTGGTCTGGCGACTGCTAAAGCAGGAGGACAATAAGCCATACTTGCCTACTTTTGGCAAGTTGTATCTGGGAATAGGGGCGTTTCTAGAGGGCGCGAGGGGGGCAGGGCCAAATTCACAGCGAATCACGTCATTTTAGCCCCGCAATTGCGGGATGTGGAAGACTTGCCAGCTCTCCCGGGAGTCCGTGAGACCGACCCGAATTTCGGGAGTCTCCTGGACATTCCGGGAGAGTTGGCAAGTATGCAATAAGCGTGGGGTCAACAGGGCTGGCAAATTTTAGCCTGGGGGGCATGATTCGACTACGCAGCCTATAAGGAACATTTTAAAGGAAAAAAAATGCAGGTGATCTAGAGACCCAGCCCAAGGTAGCCCACTATGGCAGATGACTCCCTGGCCTCCAGCAAAGGCTGAACCTGGGCGTCACCCTCCAAGAGGAAATGGGCACCAGGATATGTCAGGTTGTGCTGGTCATACTATAACAGGGAGACCCACAGCATGAGGCTCCCTGGCATAATGTATAACCTGCTCAGTCAGTAAAGGACGAAATTCCCAACGGTAAAGAGCCCAATAAAACGTGCAAACCCACTGCCCCAATGGTCCCCAACAACACTCTACATGTCATCCCTGGGGGGTGCCAGGGTGATAATGTAAAGATAAAAATAATAAGCTCTGTTGTGAAACTACAAATCCCAGTAAATACAGGTAGCAGTAGACTACTTGTACAAAGGTGCGGTATAAGCATTATAAATTCTATTTTCATTACTGGATATACGACCATGTGTACCGTTTGTGACATCATTACAATGTACTTGCTATAGCAATGTATCAAATTATGTAATGTTCCCACCTCGCCCTCTTCTCTTCTGTATCCTAAGCACCATAAAACCTACTCAATAGAAAACCATTGACACAAACTTTTTAGCATACCTTTTCTAATTATGTTTTGTTTATCTCTATACTGTGAAATGATGGCAGAGAAATATAATATTTCATACACATTATAAATATATGGGTCAGCAGTCTATCCTTGCCAATGATCCAATCATTGATTGTAATATTTCTGCACCATCCTGGACTAGGAATCATAAGTGTATTGTAAGTAATAAGTGACCTGTCAGCAAAAAGAGATGACAGCAGACATTTTTTTTCCTCCAAGTGTACAGATGCCAGACATTTAAAAATGATTCTCAGGCATGCAAATCCCAAGAAAATGACTTGCTCATCAGTATGGGGAAGCAAAAGTGAACACGAAAGAATGCTGAGTTTTATAGAATTCAGAATAAAAATGCAAGTTAAGTTATGATAATGGAACGTATTAAAAAAAGAGCATGTGTTTTCAGCTACTCTTAATCAGACTTCTATTAAGCAAAGTAAATTTTATTTTGCCACAAGGCTATAGTCGTTGCCAATCTAAACGCATTTTAAGCCGTTTCCCAAGAGACCACAATTCAACTATGAAACGAGAGTAGTGTTTCACCTGGAAACCGGTCAAACTGCTGAGCAAATGTAACACTTGTAAGGCATTGAAGCAACCTGCTTTATGAAGGCTGCCGGTTTACTGTATGCTACACTAACACTATTTTTTAACATACCGTATTTCATCAACACTTTAACGTGTGAGAAATTGTTTTCAGGCTGACAGTTCCAATTGAATATTTAGATATATAGGATTGTGGAAGTTTGGAAATAAAGTTAAAGAGCTAGCATAATGTTCTTACTAACACAAACGTAAATGTAGATAGTCCTGCCCCTATTAATATAGTGCTTGTCTGTCCCACACATGAAGCAACATATCTTCCCCCTGACATGTAAGAACATTTCTGCCAATTCATTATTAACTTGTTCACTAGAATTAAGTAATCTAGCTGGTATGTATTTTATTAGTTGTTATGAAAAGGTAGTATTGCATACTTGCCAACTCTCCCGGAAGGTCCGGGAGACTCCCGCATTTTGCGAGAGTCTCACGGACTCCCGGGAGAGTGTGGCAATCTCCCGAATCTGCCCACTTCCTAGTATGAATCGCGGTGTTTGGCCCCGCCCGCCGCTGTCAAATGACGCATTTGCATCATGACGTCACGGGGGGCAGGTCCAAAATGACGCGCATTTTGGAGGCCCACCCCCCATGACGCCCACCTCCCCCGCAGGCTCCCGGATACCAACATTGTAAAGTTGGTAAGTATGTAGTATTGAGTGTAAGTCAGTCCTGCATTAAGGTGGATGATTATCAGCTAATGGGACATTGCCCTCTGCTGTGTTTATTGGTCCTCAAAATCTTTTCCGATTCTACCGATCACTTTCTAGAATGTACTAGATTAAAGAAAGAATCTGATTGGTTGCTGTGAGCCAGACCTCCACTTTTACTTTTTCCATATTTTAGTAAATCTACTCCTTGGTACGGACAGACCCTGCATACTATAAGCTGCATTTTCAGTCCTTGCAGAATATGAAGTCAGCAGCAAATATGGACAGTGCAGTCCTTGCAATGATATTTTTATTGACATACATCACTATTATTATTATTGCTGTTGACTTGTAAGGAGCCACAGTGCCCGTAGCGCAAAAACATTGGGAGAAACGGCATACATAAAACAGGGACATACAAGGTAGACAAAACAAATACAGATATGAAAACAAAAGGTGGTGGGGGAGAGGGGGCTGCTCATTAGAGCTTACAATCTAATAGAAAAAGCAGAGAACCAGTTTTGAAAAACTTGAGGACCAACAATGTTGCACCTACCAGTGGATGTGGAACAGGATAATAGAGCTTTTAATTAGGTGCTTAGGGGCCTGGAACTATTGAGGGCCAGAGACAGGTGGCACAGCTCAGGTTTTTGTTGGTTACTGTGACAGATTTAGCAGCCTTCGCCCTCTTATAAGATATAACATGTGTAAGATCATACTTGCCTACTCTCCCGGAATTCCCAGAAGGCTCCCGGACTCCCGGAAGAGTGGGCAAAGCTCCAGCATTCGCCGAAATTCACGGGATTGAATACAGGGGGTGTGGCTTAATCGTGCCATTAAGCCCCGCCCACACTATTCAATGCCGTGAATTTCAGCATTTTATAGTTGGGGCGGAGCTATGGTGACGCAACGATGTCACCATGCGTCCCTCCTTCCTCCTGTCACATGACTTCTCTCCCGGCTCTTCCGGGGGAGAAATCTTAAAAGCTGGCATGTATGTGTTAGATATAGATGCCGCCATTATGTATAGGTTCACTAATGGGAAACCATTGTCACATCTTCCCTTGTTCTGTCTAACCAGCAGTTCCTCCCAAGTAAAAGTCACAATTTAAACCTCAGCATGCTCTCTGTCTGCTCTCTATAAGCTGTCAGTCAGGACACAGATATAAGCTGATGCTGTTGTGCTGAGGTTGGAAGGAACTGATGGAGCAATAAAGTGGCTTCTGGGAACGGTACGATGTAAGTGAATACTTCTCTGTGTGCTCTTGCAATTGTGGTTTACAGATTTGCTTTCTTTTGCTTTTAGTATTCCTTGAAAAGTTGTTTTATATTGTAGTGATTGTCAATTTCTCACCAGCCTTTCAATGTAATTGTCTGTCACAGAAGACTAAGTTGTATATTTATGACCACAGTGTGGTAACTATCAATATGTATGGCTGCATATGGAAAAGATACATAATACATACATACATACTTAATACATACATACATACTTAATGAACTACCGCTGCAATTTATCATGCCGGGGCTGCTTTGGGGGCTCTGGCAAAGATCTCCCTCTTCCACCGAGGCCTGGTCCAGTGCTCTGTCCGCCACACGTATGCGGCAACCATCTTTATATGTGCTCAGGCGCTGGGAGGGTTAATAGACCCATAGAGCACAGGGCCAGGGAGTGAAGAATGTATTTTTGAATGTAATGAATGTATTTAACATATGATCACTGCTGCGCACAGAAAGAATTAAGTCCAAGCGCTGGGAGAGTAAATGTATTTATTTTCATATTGTTAATATATTAATTTATGAGGTAATTTGCCATGTTGGAGGAAGCGTTTTTTGTAAGAAAGGAAGAAAGGTAATCCCATACTAATGAAGTATTTTCATTAGAGTGACCAACACATCTTTTTGGCAAATCACAGATTGATGTAAATTTTGTTAAGTTTAAACTGCATTAAATCCAAGTTTAGAGACAATACTGAATCCTGATGCTAAACATCAGATGTAATATCTCAGACTTTGTGATGCCAGATAGGATCAGGGGGCTGGGTTACCCCCTGCCAAAATGTGTGTCAGATATAATATATAGAGAGCTGTATTTTGTATTTTAACTGTATTATACCATCTATACTTCTGATGCCTATTGCCTGCTGTATCCTGTGACCAACAGATAAGAGCTTACATTCTAATCCGTTCCCTGGCTGTCCTGTGTTGAACCCACCGTCTGTGTGTCAACGTTCTGCTCGCTACCCAGCTGTCCTGATCCATAGTAAGCGGTCAGGAGGTATCAGCAATAGTAAAGAGGCGCTGGAAGGAAGCCCATCCGGTCACATACACAAAGCCTTTTTCCTCTTCACCGGCTTAGTGACGCTGTCGGCAAATGGAGGAAACGCTATGCGTATGTGCGGATAACATGTCAGTAACTCAGTTATTCTTTCTGCAGTTTAATAAATTGCCTAATTTCGCTGTCCCCATAGAAGTCTATAGAAACAGCAGTAAGTGTTAAATAAGGAAAAGTGTTGAAAGAGCCTTCACTGCTTGTTAAATAGATACGTTTCAGCAATAGGACAGCCGGTGGCTAGTTTCGGTAAACTCTACTATATTATGTTATTATTTGATAACCGTAATTAAAATATTATTTTCAATATTTTGTGCTAAGTGAAGCATGATTAGGTTTAACTGCAATTTACATCCTTAGTATAAAATGCATAGATTTTGCATTTATTTTTTATTTAATGCATCACCACTGAAGTGTGTTGCTGTCCATTAAAACCAAACTTATCCACAAACACCATTAACAACAATAACACCTGCAATCTTTACAGAGTGTACCCCCCCAGGACTGTAAAATCCAGAAACGTCAACAATAAGCACAATGCAAACAGTGGGGTCAATTAGGTCAAAGCTGAAGGTTCCACTTCTTGTATGACAATTACTCATAGTTGCCTACTCTCCCAGAATGTCCGGGTGACTCTCGTATTTTTGGGAGTCCTCCCGGGAGAGTAGGGCAACCTCCCAGATCCTGGCCCCCTCATTACTTAAGTGGTGGGGGCGGGGCTTAGGACGCAAGTCTCGTGTCATCGTGGCTCCGCCTCCTGCTGTTAAAAAGGGTGATGCCTTTATGGGGGTGAGGTCAAATTACGTGATTCTCTGAGCCACCCCCACACACCCACCTCCTCCCTGATCTCCTGGATCCCAGCTTACCAAAGTTGGCAAGTATGCAATTACTTGCCTTATCACACTGGTGCAAAACTATTATGAGAACATACATACAAACATACATACAAACTCTGGGAATTCATGACCGCAGCACTGTGAGATAGCAATGTTAACCACTGTGCCACTGTGCTGCCCATGAATCTTAGTTGGAACAGATATATACCTAAGCAACAGAATACAATCTTACCATATATCTTCTGAATTCCCTGTAAATCATCAGTAGGTAGCTTGAAGTTGTCAGTCTCCATGTACTGGTAAAAGGGGGCCATGATTGCTGTTGGGTCATTGGAGTGCTCTAATCCTAACGCATGACCCAGTTCATGCACAGCAACCAGAAATAGGTCATTTCCTGCGGAACAAAATAAATGAGAACACTTTGTCAACGGATGTAATCAATAATGTAATTACACACACATGCAATTCAAATACTACTTAATTCAAGAAACAGTTGGGAGAGGAAAAAAAACGATTTATCTTGTAATTGCATAAAAGGACAGCAGATGTGAAAGATCATTTTATTGTCACTAATTGTTTACATTAGCAGGATAAAGTAACAAGAAACAATCACATACGTGTTTACTTACACCCTTTAATGTATGACAGGTTATTTGTGTTTGTATAGTGAAGGAACACATTACTATGAAGTATGAACACAAACCAAGTGGCTGAACGAAGAAACACATTGACCCTTTTCATTATTATAATGTCTGATTTTACAGTGCAGTACAGCTTACAAGGGACATAACCTAAAATGACAATCAGAAGCTTAGAGAGACCTGTAGTTCATGAGAGTACAGCTGACCACACACAGATCCGTTCATGTCCCTGCCATTTTTACCTCACATCGGCCACAACAAAATGGATACATTCGAAGACTGAATGCAGAGCAATTAGTTTAAGAAAACAGCTTGAGGTCCTAAACCCAAGAGCATGTCAATAAAGTAGACCAGACTAATCCAGAATTTTCTTAACTATGAATTTTTTAAGTATCCAATCGTTTCAGTTCCTACGAGGGACATAAACCTCAAACTAAATGGGCACTTGCAGGCTATAAAATAAAATGTTTCTGTTGAATGATGCATTCTAATGTATATATATTGTTGCAAGATTGGTTTACAGGTACCGTCTCCTGTGGTAGATGGCTGCATTTCACACGCACCAGTCAAATATGTCACACCAGTTCAGTGCCTTGGTTCAAATAGCCTCAGATACTTTTATTCACTAGCATCAAAATAAACAAAACACAAACAAAATCCATGTCTGTCCAGCTTCTAACTAATACACAGGAAACACCTTATCTAAAATGAAGGACCTAGTGTTCCACACACACATACAAAATACCAGATTCTCTGTGTAGCCATCTGACCTCCTCCTCAGGTAGTGAGAGACTGAGAAAACAAACTTACAGTTTTTTAGCAGCACCTAATGAGGTGCAACTCCTGATTAGCCAGCAATTTGCTAGCTCTTTGGAATGGATGGATGGAGCCCACCCTTCTCTCTCCATTCATAACCCCAGGGACCTTTATACTGGCTTTTGCAACAGCCGAAACACTATTTGGGAAGCTCCTGCTCAAATACAAATCTCCCTGGGGTTTTATAACACATTTGACAGAAATTCAGGACATATACACTTCCAATTTATCTCTCTCTGTATATATGACTGTATATATGTGTGTGTTTTGTCTTTTTTTTACAGTTGCATCTGACTCTGACACAAATTGAAGACAGCTAGTATACGAGGTAAGTCAATATTCATGAGAAAGCAGCTATTAAATATACAGTTATTGTCCTAGGTCCACAGCTCAGATGCTCAGGTAACATTTCAGCAGCAGATCTCATTGTATTCACACTGTACAGTATTCCTAGAACATAGTGGTTATAGGAATGGCTGCTGTTTCATCCAGGTGCTATCGTACATGGACTGTACATCTTACAAAAAAAACTGATTGTGGAAAAAAGGAAGTCCTTGCCCAGACTCTTCAAACAGAGCTTATAGCACTTGGCATTGTTGAGCAAATCATAACAAAGGCTATTTTAAGGCCAGGGAACTTAAGGTTGTTATTATTTCTTAAGCTTCAGACCAGCTGCTGCTGATTATAACTAAGGTATAGCGTGTCAGTGGGAAACCAGTGCTTAAGCGGCAGATGAAGTGAATGTCTCATTGCTATCTTTGAAACTGGCTAAAAAAAAAAAAAAAAAAAACTCCCAAAAATTGTGAGCAGATTTTTCAATGGGCTCAGGTGTCAAAAATCCATTTTAATTTAGGAAATAGACGAAGTTAGTCCTCATATCAACTGGCATCAAAATACATGTGTTGTCTTAAAAACTAGAACAATGCATGTAAATGCCCGTTGTTTCCAATGTCACTATACCCACTCACGTTCCTACAGGTTCAGGAGCGCTCTGCTTGCAATGTGGCTTTCTGCTTGTTGGCCAATTTATGTTTTGTGTTCAACGCAAGTTGAAGGTATTGAGGTCATCGGTCCTTCATTTACCTCCCCAAGCACAAGTAAAAGTGCCCCTTAACCACTACATGTCAAATGAGTTCATCTTTGACATATATTTGGCATATTTCACCAATAGGTACCTAGGGCCTGATTCATTAGTGATCTTATCTGCCGTTTTTTGCTTATCTTAAGCAAATCCACTCTGTTCATGCCCAGAAAAGGGAGATAAGAAGCAAAATCCACTGCGTAAGTGAATAATTTCTTAAGTTAAGATGAAAATCCATCTTAACTTCACTCTTAACTCCCTGTTTCTTCTTAAAATAAGCATCTTAACTTTTGCACAAGACAAGATCACTAATGAATCAGCCCCCTAGCAACTAAAACAAAGCATTATACTGAAATATTAGTGAATAAAAATTATACTCTGCACAAAATACTTTAGGGCAGTATATCTCAACATTTTCCATGTTGTCATATATATATCGGTCAATGCAGTGATGCGTTCTTTGTGGCACACTTCAATTAAAGTGTTCTAAATAAAAATAAAAAATTGTGAAAGAGAAACAATATCTAAGGAAAAAGGTGTTCTTCTCATTTTTCAATCAGAATACACTTTCAATGTATTTCACTTATGTTATTTAATGAATAATTTACTCTTGGAGTTAGCACTGTATGACTGCCTTTCATATTCTAATTAATCATTTTAGAATTTTGTTATGGTTGGAAACCCCCTTTTTTGCCATCTGGTTTGCATTACTTTATGCACTATTTTTCCTAAAACAAGAGTTACTCATCCATTTATTGGTCCTTTAAATTACTGTGGAATCAATCCTCAATCAAAGAAAGAGGGAAGGACTTTCTAGCCCAATTGGGAACAATTCAGCCTTTGGAATGAACGTTTCCTAACAGCCCCCCTACGGATCTTTCTACACAGCCGCACATATCCAGGAGCTCGCGTCAGAGTGTTCCAACGTATCCCGCTTAAGCCCTAGCAGATCATACATCAGATGTAGGTAATTCACTGCCATTCACTCCGCTCCTTCCACCTATATAATATACAGTTCCTGCAATTTTCTGTTAAAATTCCTGACTTAAAACAGAGAAAGGGAAAGTCTCTGGGGATCATTTCTATGAATGGACTGTTACATCTTGAACAGCAATATTGCTAATAATTCAACTGCCAGTTATGTTGGATTTTATCCTAATTTTATTTTTACTAGCGCTCTGCCTATCAGCACTGAGGTATAAATGTGTTTTCTCCTTGGCTTAGCTGAACTGCGGTATCACGCTTTCATATTGTATTACTGAGACAATATTATGACTGGATCGTTTGTGATACATTCAACAGTTTTCCATAACTGTTCAACAACAGTTTACTAATATTAATGTAACTTTTTATTGTGGTTTAATGAATAATTGTCAATTTTTCAAGCATTAAAACATCATTAATTGTTAGGGTACAATGTAATTTGAATAATACTGAAATACAGAATATGTTTATGATGGTCGTATTTAAAACTGATATATATATACCATTTGTGCATATAATGAATTGTTATAATTTGAAGTCACATTTTTAAATGTTATTCCCAAGCAGGGATTAGTCAGTGAGTGGCCCAATCACCATCCATTCACCACTCTTTGCTAGAGTAGATCTTTCTCAAATGCTGACAGGGGGGAACTGTGATCATGTCACTCACTGAGCAATTAGTGACCATTTCCTCTTGCAAGTGTCATGGGGATTGGTGGCGAATGACAGCTCCCTCGAACTACTTATTTTATTTTGACACCCATGACCCATCCTAGTAAATGGGTCATGAACAACCTTGCTGAAGCCACGCCCATACCCTGATATACATTGCTCATTCTGAGAACTGAAAACTTAGTGTGTCCTGCCAAAAACAGGACTAGGGAAGATATGATTTGGTAAACTTACATTTCACCATACATGCCAACTTTTAAGATTTCTCCGACCCGGAAGACGGGAGATCCGGGGGAGAAGTCATGTGACAAGGGGTAGGAGGGTGGCGTGATGACATCGTCGCGTCACCATAGCCCCAGCCCCACTATAAAATGCCAAAATTCACGGCATTGAATGGAGGGGCCGGGCTTAATAGTGTCATTAAGTTCCCCCCCCCCATTCAATGCCGTGAATTTCGGCGATTGCGGGAGCTTTGCCTACTCTTCTGTTAGTCTGTGAGGACTCCCCGAAATTCCGGGAGAGTAGGCAAGTATGCATTTCACCCATAACTTAAACTGTGCCCACAGTGGTCAAATTATAATGAGCAATATTAGAATTACTGCTTGACGTTATCAAGTATTAATATTTGATCAAAATCTCTCTCAGGTACGTTTCTTGCACTTAGTAGGAAAGGCCAATAAAAATGCACATGTTCAGTTTAATGTCAAATATAGAGAAAAAAGCATTGCATATGTGTGCTTAAACTATAAAAAAAGAAGTAAGGCAGGCTTGCAGGCAAGGTCATTGTCATCAAATGACTAAAAAAAAGCAGAATATTAATTAACTCTTCCACAGCACTAAAAAAAATATATAATTAACAGAAAACTTCAGACTGTGATCAGAAGAAAAATATTTAATTCCATATTTATAAACTTTGCTAAAACTTTATGCAACATATTCACACAAACCAACAATAAAAAATAAAGAAAATAGTTTTAAATATGTAAAAAAATATTTATAAAAATCACAATAATATTGAGTTTTCAGTGAGATTTTTTCTCTTTTTCAATGAAGGCTGACAATGGAAGATCTAAGGCCTCATAAACGGGTGTTCTAAAAGCTTTGATGCCGATAGTCCAAAAAATGATGTAAGTAAAAGGACATATATGACCACATTTTCTGGCAAACATTTGTTTCACTCTGGATCACTTTCTAGATTGTCTACAGTATTTATAGGCATTAACGTTTGGTAAATTACAATGGCGCTATTGAGTGCTTATTCAGTACATAGTACACCATGCTTTTGGAAGGATCTGAGTGGGGAGAGGGAGCAGAGAACTGGGCTGATATTATAGACATTCAATTTATTTGCTTGGCAAGTGAAAGGACATTGGAGGAAGTCGAGACTTCCACCACTAGTGCTCAGCAGTGCAGAAGCATTTTTGTACTTGCGGGTCTGTTTGGTGAACTGGAGCTGCATTGTTTTGTTGTAGAAATAGGAAGCCTTATCAGGGCAGGACAGGGTAGTCATCAGAAAAATTAGTTGGTTTAGTGAAAATGAGAAGTGGATGAGGTCAAGAAAATGTAGGTGTCACTGTGTGTGTGTGTGTAGATTTGGGTGCAGGGGGTAGCATGAGGTACATTGAGGCTGAAGGAAAGGAGGTTGTGGTCTGAGAGCGGGAAGACCAAGTTGTAGAAACTAGGAATGGAACGGAAGCCAGAGAAGACAAGGTCAGATGAAGTCCACTGGAGAGTCCAAGGGAGGAAGTAAGTGAAAGAAGTTTTGTGGCAGACAGTGAGGATGTCAATTGGAATGTTGAAAACATCTAGTATGAGAGTGGGTAGATCAAAGGTTAGAAACCCAAGTGAGTCAAGCAGCAATGCTGTCAAGACAACGGGAAACTGGACCTGGGGGGAGCGATAATTGGAAGTAGTTGAAAAATGTTGGGGTGAGCGTGAGCAGATAGTGGAGATTCCAGGTGCCTAGGGTTGGGTGAGATATAGTCAGCTGCCATGAGAAGGACCAGGGTGAGGAAAGGGACATGTGAGGAAGATTTGTGGGTGCCAGGTTTGTTTCTGCTAATGTAGGCTGGTAAGAGTGATGGGTACAGAAAAAAAAAAAGTTAATTGTTCAGACTAGATTCACTGAGAATAAAATGCACAAAAATGAATACACATTTTATCACAACTCTTTGTAGTAGGTCATATACTTATTTATAGAATTATTTACATTTTAGAATTTTTTAAGTGCATTGTGTTACATTTTTACAGTTCTGGGTGATATTTTCAGACCTCCGGGTATTTTACACCAAAATTAGGTGCTATCACAGTTAAAGACAGTTTCATATTCCGATGCAAGTTGATTTATTTTAGTACGTACAGTATCTGAAGTGAAGAAATGGACCACAATGATTCAATTTTAAATTCCAAGTCTGTGCAATTGCTATTTTAACTTAAAGGGGGATAATTAGTTTTGAAAATCTTTGATGTCTAACTTATATTGGTGGCAGCATTTCAATAATTCATTAGTACCTATAAATGTACCAGTTTTAGCAACTGAAGTCAGTTAAATGAGGCAAAGAAGCTAAAAATGGAGGAATAGAGTGTAAAATTGTAATAAAAGAAGAAGGGAATGTGTCCCAATCCTGTGCTTTCATAGGGGTGTCGCCTATTGGCCAACTTTCATTTTTGGTGTGCAGGTGTGGAGAGGGGCGTGGCAAAGTGAATGGCATCATTTTGGCCCCGTGGCGAAATGCAGAGATTGTGACGTTCTACTGCAGACACCGGTTCCAAAATGACGCTATTCAAGACCCCCGCCCCGTCCTCTTCGCTAGGAAGTGGCCAGGATGCAGGAAAATGGCCCAGGAGTCCAGGACACAATGCACCAAGACCTTCAGAAAAGAAGACTAAACTGTTATGGGCCCCATATATGCAAAATAAATTATCTATAGTTAAGCATATAAATAAATAAACAAGGTATAGTACCTCAATATTAATAATAACAACATTAACTTCTATCATCTGTAAGATAGCCACATAATTCTTCAAAGTCAAATGTATGTGACCAAAGTCAAATTAGTAACATAGTTAAAATGCTAGTGCTTCACAGTTTGAATAAAGTTAGTAATGCACAATGTAGCATATTCCCATCACTAAGAGCATTAAAGGAAATAAATCCCTATTTAGGAGTACAGTATCAGAAGTGTTTATATTTGTATAATACATGGATACCGTCCATTGACATTGCTGTAAATATCTGTACAATATGTGCATTCGGACATCAGAACATGGCGATTATACATCCTAATGCAGTGACCTGATGAAAGGCCACGTGGGAGTCCCTCTAACCTTCAAATGGGGAGCACATTCTAACAGTAATAAGTTAAAACAGTACAAAAATACAAAATTTATTCACAGACAGAGACACTTATCTGTACAATGTGCTTTACAAAGCCTTGCACATTATACAGCTGGCGTCTCCTTAAATTACCACCTAACACCACCAATAGTAGTGTCGCCCATTAGTGACGTGATGGTTGGCTGCCGGGATCTTTATTGCTCTGAAGTCTATTTTTAAAGCAGTGGGTGTAATGAGTCTGTTGGGTATGCCAGCTTAGATGTCATCACGTCGGGGTATGCCTTGTTGGTGTTTACATCATCGCAATGCCGTACCCAAAACCACTAATGCGTCTGGCTAATTATACCCAAAGCCCAGACCCTCCTAATGTCTAAACTTCGTTTGCTTTACCACCATCAACGTCCACCCAGGCAACCTCTGGCTCCACAAACTGAGAAACGGAATACAAACATTGGTGCAGTCACATAATAAACAGCTCTTACACTTTGGTGCAGTGTACCGCAAAATTACCCTCAAAATGTTTTTAGAATAAGCAGTATTTCAATATTGTTTTCCTTTAAGTCTTCTTTGGCCATATAACACATTGATTATTATTTTTTGTGTCCTCAGTAAGAAATTAACTTTTGCGCACTGGGAGAAAATAAGCTGAAGATGAAATTGGCAGTTGAAGTACAGAGATAGACACATATGCCCAGGTGAATGAACTGAAGTACTTGTAATAGAAAAAAAAATGGTGCTTAAAACCTCAGGGTAATTACCAGTTTTCAGATGATTGGCAATCAAGTAATTAAACTGTACTCGCTATGTTTCATCAACATAAAATGTGTTCGTTGTTAAGAAAAAAATGATTTTGAGTATTCATTCTACTGGGAGCAAAAGTTGTCAGCACATAATAGAAGTAAAGCAATTAAAATGCATTAGACTGTAACCAGCCATGAGACTGTGATATTAGCTATGTCATCGTGATTTGCTCAAAATGTGTAGCTCTCGCAGACCCCTTGGCTTCAGTGCAATATCCGAACTGGGGGTCTCCAAAGCTATCTGCACCCACTCAGGTGCCCAATAAATAATACAGCCTTAGGACCTGATTCATTAAGGAGCGTAACTGTCGTTTTTTGCATATAATGCGCACAATTACTCTGCGCATGCCCAGAACTGGCTACAGAACGCAACAATGTTCAATGCCCCTTCTAGTGCAAAAGGACACTTATGACAGGCCTACGATTTAAGGCAGGGACCAGGGTGGGAAGGGGCGTGTGCCCTTAGTCAGGCAGTGTCCGATCCAAGCTCTGGGCATCTCTAAAGTACTTGTTTATCATCCGTATCTCTTGCGTCAGCTACAAGTTGAACTGCTGATTACTAGTGATGACGGTATGTATGTCTGCTAGAACATGTGTTTGCAATCAGGAACAACTGTAAACTTTTATTTTATGTACAGTTGACATTAATGACTATATTATTAACAGGTGACATAAATTGTATAGGTTTTTTTTTCCTGTGTTCTTTTGTGAGTTTATATTCCTCATGTGTATTGGACATATCCTGCAGTGTCCTGCCTAATAAAGCAGAGCAGTCCTACACCCGTATTCAACACCACACGTATCTTCACATGCATGATACTGCTTCATGTTAATTTTTAAAAAAATGCAAACTACGTTACTTTTGTATACCTTAATGAATTAAACCCTTAGGGGGGTATTCAATTGTCCGCGAGTTTATTTTTTAGACAGCGTTAAGTCATTTTAACGCTGTTTTTTATCATTTTCGAGCGGGTTAACTTTACCCACGATTCAATTCCATTTTTAACGCTACTTTTTTTCATGAAACGGTCCTCTCGCGGTCCAGTAGAAAGTCTATTGAAAGAATAGAGTGTGCGAGAGGCAGCCATGTTAAAAGCTATTCAATTGTTTTTTACTGTGGCGCGTTAAACAGGCAAATATGTTGTTTGATATCGCACCTCCTTGGGGTGTGTTAAAAATAAAAAACCTTTTGAAAAATATTTGAAATCATGTAATAATGTAAAAAAAAAGTTAAAATATGTTTATCACTAATGCCTAATATGTAAAAGTTGATTTTCTTGTGAAAAAATAATGAAATAAAAAAACATTAAAAAAAGTTAAATAAAATCACTAATTCATTATATTTATGTATGTTTTTGGTACAAATATGAATGCAGTAATGTGTTTTGACATGGTATAGATGATTCTATGGTAAAAAATAGTTCAATAAAAAAATATGCTAAAGAAAGTACTGTAATGTAGATATTATCAATGTGTAATGTAATATAATGTATGAAAATGTATGCAAAACCTTTTTTTTTGTGCTAAACATGACCACGTTAAAACTCCCCTTCACTCCCCTAAAAACTCGCAAACACAATGATTAACGTGCGGGGGCAGCGATCCCTCTTTTACAATTGAATTGCACAAGTTTTTGCGCTGCGTTAACTAAAAAACGGTCGCTATTGCAGTTAAAAACTGCAGACAATTGAATACCCCCCTTAGTGTGAAGCTGTAATGTATACTGCATACTGTGTAATGGAATGGTTTGCACATCAACCAGGTGTACTTGTCTGACGAGTAGAAAACAGCATCCAATCCTACAACACTTCTATTTTGAGCATTTAGAAAACCACTTACACTTTAATTGTGAAAACAAGCTCAAAAGAGTTTAAAACAGAGAGCATTATTTGTAGTTCTGGCATCATTTCCTGCACATTTGTTATTATCTATCAAGAGAGTCATTGAAGTAAACATCTGAAAAACAATGCCAAGTATTTTTTGCCTGTAGAAATTAGACAAAGAATCATTTATCCATGTAAAAATAGATTTCTACATTTCCGCTATCAGGACTTGTTTGCTTAAAAATAGAAGCGGAAAATAAATATTTTGAAATCTTTATTGCAGCTTATTTTTATGCAGGATTTTTATGCATTACATAAGCCAAAGATAAGTCAAATACAATGTTTTGAAAATGTGGGATAAAGAGACGTGTCATATGTCTCTTAGAAGGACTTAGATATTTGTTTAGAATAAACCAACTGTTTATTTCTACGTTCCAGGAGACCCTCCAATTAATTTCTTCATCAAGGCCCCTGTCCTGCTACTTTATTAGGGAAGCGGGCAGGATGCTCTAGGGTGGCTTACTGCCACAGGAGGTCTCCATGAAATTTGTGAGTCTCCAGGACATTCCGGGAGTAAGAATTCCATACTTATGGAATAAATACATACATATGATTGAACTTGCAGAGTGAAACAGGGGTAATAGTAGGACTGAGAGATGCTTTGTTCAAGAGTTACTGTTGGCAATGCTAAGAAACAGTTCTAACATATTTTATAATAAAACGGCCACTTGAACCTGTCACGCCATTGATTTGCACTGGTGACAGTGAGAGCTGACATGGAGGAAGCAGCAACTGTTTCATAATGCTCCGGATCTAGCTTTATGTCCTGTTGAGATTCAGCCGTAGCCCCAACTTTTATAGAATACGAGGTAGGGACATAGGTGAAGCTCAGCACGTCATAACGCAGAGATTAGGACTGTACATGAACGGAGCAGCCAGCTTGTAGGGAGGTTACACATCACAGAGGGAGAGCAGAGAGCTGAGGTCTGAGCGGCAAGCAGCGCTTTGACAGGCACATGGTGGCATTTTGTGGCAAGTAGGAAGTCTAAGTGCCATGTGAGGACAGTTTTCTAAGTGGGAGCTTGAGGGCATGGGGGAGCTTTGGTGCAAGTAGGGTGTCAAACTGGCATGTGGAAAGTGATTGGCATTTGGAGAATTTTTGGGATGAGTAAATGGCTGACGTTGGGTTCGAAAGTCAGTTTGGGGACGTTTTTTCATTTCTGCGTTTTAGGGCAACGTGCCACCCTTTTTTAAGATTAGAGGACCCCCATGCAGTCCTTGAATCAGGTTGCCTATCACTGCTGTAAACATGTAATCAATTCAAGTCACCAGTACAACTGAGAGGAAGAACTACAGACACAATATAGAACTATACAGAAGAGGAAGGTAGAACTATTATGACAAGTTAACAACCTAATGCAAGAGCCATGATTCACACCGCAAAGTCAACCAGCACCTTCAATTGTGCTCTTTCTTTAAAGGTAAACTATATATAATTTAATTTATTTATATACCTTTTGCTATAAATTTCCAATAAAACAGAAAGTGGCTATTTAACTAACAAAGTTTGGAAATGCCATAGAAAGCAATCAGCAATTGACTGATCTGGTGCATGTTAGACAATAAAAGTAAATGTCTGGATCACTAATGTGGTAACTGCATTTTATAAGTAAATATTGCTTCCTTTGTTTATGTAAAATGAAAAATCCAAACAACATAAACAGAATAATGCAATTAAGGACAGAGAAGTACCAACAGTAATGGCAAAGTGCACATTTGCAACAAGGCGAAGATGGCCAACTTGAGTTGTACTATATAAGGGGCAATGCGCCACTGCATGGTATACTGGGCAAGGGTGACTAAATAAATAATGAACTTGGAATATATATTGGACAGTGGAGTCTAAATTATATGCAGAGAATTAGTACAGCATAATATGAGGGAAGGTGTTGGTAAACGTGTTGGCAGCAAAGATGGTGCATGTGCTTTTTCACTAGTACACAGGAAGCTCTACCTACAACACTGACTCACTAGCCAAATCATCGTAAATGAAACCTTGATTAGCATTAACAAAGCAATACCCTTCCCGCAAGCATCTATCCGATTCGTGGTGCCATATAAGTACTACCTCATTTACAAAGTGCATTTGATTTGCATCAAAGAACAACTTAGTTCTCCCCTTCTCCAAACCTGACCAGTATTAAGTAATAAGTACTGTAAGATATATAAAGGAGAGAGGCTGGCACTGTAGTCATTCTGTTCAATCAGCCCAACTGCCATATTAATAAGTCGCATAGGATGATATGAGTCATTCCAGATCCAGCCTACATCCTGTACATCAGCCCTATCAGTGCTTCTTATAGTCAGGAGAGGAGGGGAGATAACAAGTGGGCAGTGCTATCACATACAGTGCAGAGGGGCCCTCTACTGGGAGAACGAAGGAGAGAAAATGATTTTTAATTTAGAAAATTCCAATGATAGGTTCACTTTAAGTTTAATTGTAGAACACTAAAATATAGAATTTGAATAAAAACAACAAAAAAACAAAAGAATACAAAATCCTATTACATAAAGTACCATCTAGCAATACTCTTATTATTATCTCAATTCATTCAGTTGGTGGATGATTTATTGAACAGGAAAGTCGCAATAAAACATATGTCATTTAATTTTAACATGCTGCATGGCAGATGCTTGAGAAAATGTAAAATAATATTATACAGTCTTCAATTTTATTCTTTCATAGAATTCAGAAAATTGAGTGTCAATCTTTTTTGACATTCTTGATAAATGTTTGCAACCAGCTAGCAGTCTAATAATTAAATATGCATTGCCATAGTGTATCTGTTCCTCCTTAACGACCCGTACTGACATCATGGGGTATACTTACTAAACTGCGGGTTTGTAAAACTTTTAATGTTGCCTATAGCAACCAATCAGATTTTAGTTATCATCTATTCAGAACATTCTACAAATTGATAGCTAGAATCTGACTGGTTGCTATATGCAACATCTTCACTTTTTCAAACCCGCAGTTTAGTAAGTATACCCCCATGTCTGTGTACTCAGAACAGCGCCCCAGAATTAGAGGCACAGGCAATATTGACTTCTACTTATCTAATACATTCCAGTGTGAAATAAAATAACCCACAAGTTCAAAAAGAAAAAAAGGCCACAGTTATAAGACATGGAGGAGACAAAGAACATAGATACCATAATTTGTATGAATCAATATTTGTGGTGACAGCTTTACTTTAAGGGAAAACTGCAGCAAATTATTTTTCCATGAACCCAAGCTAGCAGTCTTCCAAACCCAAGACCATTTTAGGAGGTACCATCAGGGCCGTAACGAGGGTGGTGCGGGCGGTGCCGTCGCCCAGGGCGCAAGGCCAAGGGGGCGCAATAGCCGCCCGCTACCTGCCTCCATACCTTCAGCCCTTAAGTTCCGCTTAAGGGCTGAAGAGAGAGAGAGAGAGAGCGAGAGAGAGAGAGATTAACATTAACTTACAAGAGCTTGGTGCTTCTGCCCTCAAGTACCGCAGTGGAACGCGTTCCACTGACAGGAAGTTCAGCATTTGAAATGCAAGTTTGCGTTTCATATGCAAAAATCCAAATTTCCCTATACTACAGGTCACTTTCTTATTTTACATCAGTTTATATTTTAAACTGAATTACCTTCTAAATCAGCTTTTAAACCCATGCAAACACTTTTAAATACTTTTTTTATCTTCACCACCTGCAACAGTGGCCCTTTATGAATAAATACATTATGTAACTAATATCCAAAACTACTGTAACTATTATTACTTGTCTCTCTCTCTCTCTCCCCCTCCTCCAGTACAGTTTATGTAAAATAAATATATACTTTGTCCTCTACATAAAACAACTAAACTTATGAATTTCTTCAACAGTGTTGTACAGAGAACTCATTTACATCACTCCCACAGACACATTCTTATTTGAGTACTAAGTGCATGAAATATTAGAATACCTTTCTCTATATATTTTTTACATACTTTAAATGGTCATTAGGGCAGAGAGCTGGTTGTTAATTTATTTCAATATCACCACTGTATGTATATGTGTGTGTGTGTGTGTATGTATATATATATATATATATATATATATATATATAATCATCATTTGCAAATATGTGTAACATAATTCTTTCAGTAAAGTGCTAGCCACACCCATATATTAGATTGGCCACACCCACTTGTCAAGTGCCACTCCCATGTAGATGGGGGGCGCTGGTGCCCTGTCTCGCCCAGGGCACTAAAATGTCTAGCTACGGCACTGGGTACCATACATACACTCATGATTATCCAGGCAATATAGCCAAGAAAATTTGAAATATAATATACCTCTAAGATTCTAGCAGCTGGGGGTAGAAGTCCCCTTTACACTTTATAGAATAGAACATCCTCAAATTGTGTGGTGTTGTAAGAGTGCCCCAGAGTTTTAGTTACAAATTCCTGGTGAGCACCCCAGGGTGTTTTTTCTGCTTCAGTCAAATAACGATCTCCTGGATGTAGCTTAAAGACCATTTAATTGATAGGCTGTGATACTATTCCATTCTTGAAAATATTTTAACTTCCTCAAAGCTGAACAAACACATTTACATCTAGATCATTAGAAATTAAATAAAAAGTATAATTCTGGATGTAAATATACTTTACATGTTGTAGGAGTTGTGACAAAAGAGGACAACATCCAAAGAGTAATCAAGACTGAAGAAAGGAAAGTAGATAGAATCTTACCATCATGATTGGGATTTCCTAAGGTCCAAGGTTCATCGGAGTCAAAATGTGTATCGCCTCCTATTCCAGGTCCTGGGAAATAGGCATGTGCCAGAAACCCCCCCTCGCCATCAAATGGGGAGCTGTCTCCATGGAAACCAGATGCAAAGATAATGGTAATGTCCACTTCCCGTTTGCCATTTTCTAATTCATTGTAGGGGACTTCTTCAAATGTCAATGGAGTTACATTCTGCCAAACATCAAAGGCACGGCGAATGGCTTTACGTGTTTCGGTATCTCCCACTTTTGGAGTGACGTTCTTTATACTACGAAACAAAACACATGATCATATATATTACAGCTAAATCATGAACCTGTAATAAAAGAATGTTATAACAATTACAGACCTGGGTACAGGTTGCCATACCTTGACAATAATACAGTCACATTATGTAGCATAAAGCTATTGTATTTTAAGATTTTGCAGAACCTGATTTTAAACTTTTCTGGAATCTTCATTTTTTTCTTAGACTACAATTTCCTGCATTTTACACTATAAAATTTACCTAGATACGGTATTCTGTACTGGCATAGTCATAGCAAAAGTTACTAAATACTTTTTATACAGTTGTACAGGGCTAGATTGCGCCATCAGGACCCACCCAGCTCGGCCTGATGAAGGAGTTGCATCTTTAAGGCCCCCCTATTAACTAGAAAAGAAGGCAGGATCCAGGATAGCAACTTAGTTTCCCGGGATTCCAGGAGAACTCCCTGAAATTTGGGAGTCTCCCTGAGATTTCAGCTGAATAGGCAACTTGATATTCCTTTAACGCTTTCATAGGGCAAAAACTGTAAATTTGGCATTCATATAGTACTGTATGTCAATATTTTATTTTATTTTCAGCAGCCTAAAATGGTAAATCACAACTTATATAACTGAGCAAGAAAAAAATCTTCACTATCCAAACACAAAAGACAAATAAAAATAAAACAATAATAACCGAATTTCTAGGCAGTAATTTTCCTGTGTTTTATGATTTTCAACAAAAAAAAACCTATATTTAATTATCTGGCATGATCAATCTCATCTGGCTCCAGGAATCAATGAACAGTCTGTCTAACTGTGGTTTGCTCAACTCATTGATCTCAGCAGGTCTCACATCCTTTGTGTGTCAATCCCAATGAAGGTGATGAGGATCTATCCCTGGCGTAATCTTGTGCCTGAAACTTTGAAACACTATTTTAATTCAACATATTTTTAAGACATTTCATTGGTTGTAGATAGAACTGGACAGAGTATTTTTCCATTTAGGGACATGAGGAATAATTAATTATCATCATCATCAACTTTTATTTAAATATCGCCAGCAAATTCTGTAACATTCACAGTTATTATGGCGTTGGACAGTGATAGGCAACCTGTAGTTTCCGCATGGGCGGCCCTCTAATGCAACCTTTAAACGGGACCGCACATTGCCTGTAATCTCAGTAATATTTTAAAACAACATATTTAATCAAAGAAACAGACACTTATCTGTAATAACATATCAGTTTTTATTTATTTCACAGTTTAATCTGTAATTTTTTTTCCCAGTCTATAGTAATCCCCTCTTGTGGCCAACGTTTGCCTATGAAATGTTGTAGATAACGAGTAAACCGGCGATCTTTATAGGTTATAAATAGCTACTTCACTTCCTTATAATTATTCATGAAGCATATTGCAATATCCATTTATATTTATTTTTTCCAAAGCGTGCATTTAAATAATCCGATGTGGATGATTGTTACTATAGCATCATGACACTCTGTAGCTGTGTCACTTTTCATAGGACATCATTCTAATAAAGATGTCTGTGATAATAACATTTACATGCCACCCTTTTACAATGGAGAGGAGAGCCATAGAGATTAAAAGCCCCAGATGATAAAGATGGTTAAGGTATTTAACATTGCCTTCCAAGCTTCACTGGTGAGATTCATTCAGATGCAGGTTCCCAAAAACACAAGCCGTCCTAATCAGCTAATTATGGTATACTACACAATTTGTCAGGGTCTCATAAAAATAAAAAGCTTACCATTCTCTGTGATTTGTTACACCTGAATATTTTCATTCCAGCTGGCATCAATCAAAGCATAAGCTGGAATAAAGGCTCTTTGCTGTTTCTTTCCAGCTCACAGTATGGCTTATTGAAATAAATGAATCGCTTCTAGTCAAATATAGATTTCATTGTCTGTTTCTCTTTTTTCCCCAGAAGCTTCCCATTGGGTTATTTCATTAATCTCTTTGCAGTTTGTCTGCTTTCTAGACGTGGTTTGTTAATTTGTAACCTTAGAAAGAAACGCTGCCTGAATACGTGAATTGTAGACACTGTGCATGAGGGAGGAAGCACTTATTATACTTCTATTGACTAAATGTTATATATTTTCTACACATATTTATAATCTAACCTACATACCTATGTTCATATTACATGCTCTTTATAAATTGCTGTGGATTACAAATGTATATACTGAACACACACACACACACATATTTATATATATATATATATATATATATATATATATATATATATATATGTTCTCCCTGTGTTTGCGTGGGTTTCCTCTGGGTGCTCCGGTTTCCTCCCACACTCCAAAAACACACTAGTAGGTTAATTGGCTGCTATCAAAAATTTACCCTAGTCTCTCTCTCTCTCTCTCTCTGTCTCTCTGTCTATCTGTGT
Organism: Mixophyes fleayi; assembly: GCF_038048845.1. Lineage (NCBI taxonomy): Eukaryota > Metazoa > Chordata > Amphibia > Anura > Limnodynastidae > Mixophyes > Mixophyes fleayi. The sequence continues at coordinate 242,671,073 of NC_134406.1, forward strand.
GTATGTTAGGGAATTTAGACTGTAAGCTCCAATGGGGCAGGGACTGATGTGAATGAGTTCTCTGTACAGCGCTGTGGAATCAGTGGCGCTATATAAATAAATGGTGATGATGATAGATGTATAGATGTATATATATATATATATATATATATATATATATATATATATATCACAACTGAATTTGGTTGAGATAAAATTGGGCACTTGTTAATTGCCACTCAAGAGATTTGATTACCAAAATTCCTGGAATGACCCCCCCACCCCCAACCCCCCCGGCAGTGTGCTGTACTTGTTGGTCCTCCTCTCTGGAGTGAATCTACGAGCTGGCAGCGGAGGGTAACAATGACCTCCTCAGGCTTCACACCAAATCAGCTTTCCCCCACTCTCCACATTTTTTACACCCTTCCCAGTCCCCTTGTTCTCCGCTCTCCATTCAAAGCCGCAGCGGTGATCAAACGGTTAACCAAATGAGAAGTGGGCAGAGTATTTTCAAGTGGAGTCCATATAATTATCAAGTACCTAAAATTGTGATCCTCGAGGGAGATATTTTCCTACACAGAGTCAATGTTCTCGTCAATAATCCAATTGAAGAGCACTGCAGCCAATCACTTTCACCGCTTTCTTTTCCTACAGAATGGCCACATCCAAGAACAATCGCAGGTCTCCACTGCACTCACTCTTGCCTTTGACCATTAATGTAAATATATGGTCTTTCTGGAGAACTTTGTATGCATACAGCGAGCAATGAAGTGTATCAAGCACACTGATTGCACTGCACTATAATTGCATATGTGCACAAAGGCAATTAATCCAATATGTATGTCTGCATTGCTGACTGCATGTTACCTGGCTTTATTTAGTATGACACCCAGTATCTACAATTACTGCAAAGATTCTAGATTGTAACCCCTGCATTCTAATACTGCAAGATTCCCTCTCTGCTAGCATGACATAGATTGATGCTATGGATCTGTGCAGACTCCAATGTGAATTAGTGTTTTATAACAGCCACACCTTTGCCTGCACTCAGTGAAGACAGGTATTAGGGCTTATTTATACATATGAGCTGGGAACATGGATAAAAACACATAAAAACCAACTTGAGCTTTAGACACACTTCATTGAAGCATTTCTTAACATTTTCCATATTCTTTTGATACATTGCGCCAATACATTCTATTGTACTGGTAGCAGTCGTCAATGTGTGAGACATAGATCGCGCTGCGTTTTAAAATTTAAAAACAAAAAAGATATAACATTTTATAACAGAATGGTGGAAATGTCACCATTGTCCTCTATGTAATGTCTTTATCATGCCCTTAGCAATGCTAGTGGTTTCTTCTTATTATTTATGGTACTGATCTGCCCAAATTGTAAGCTTTTTAAAGTTAAGGATCCACTATCATAAATATGTATATATGAATCAGTGTTGGAAATTGCAAGTCAAAGTGTTTTTATCTTGTGTTTAGTAAAATGCCACATGCAGAAAGCGTTATTAGATTTCCTGAACGTGTTTATTACTCTGCGGGATGTCTTCACAGATAGAAGTGTAATCACTACATCAGCTGTAACACATGTTCCTTAAGTTGATAAGTGATGGCTGTGTATTTTTAATCTCCTTGGAGAACATGCTATAATTTGAGGAGGGCAACAAACAGAGAACGTGAACAGTACATTATACAATAAAATTACTTTGAACTAATGTTCCTGAAGATACAATTCACAAAGTGTCTCCAGCCTCAGTGATGTAGGGAATGGATAGGCTGTATTCTTATAAATATTGGTTCATCCCACCAAACGGATGCCTCCAGGTAAAAGCAGTGGTGGGCAACAGAGAGCCCATGGGGCTTCACCCACGGTCCCTACTCAACTGCTCCAATTTGGATTTGTTCTCTGTTTAGTTATAGAGCAGAAGCCAACTTCTGTGTCACATGATTTTCTCTGCACATCACAGGGAGGTCACGTAGCACACCAGAGGAGGAGGAGGAAGTGCAGTGTGCCATAAAAGTATGTTAAATTGGGGAAGGTGTGAGAAGATATGTGGCTGAGGAGTGAGATACATGTGAGGGAGGTGTGAGAGACATGTGAGGGAGGTGTGAGAGACATGTGAGGGAGGTGTGAGGTACATGTGGAGGAGGTGTGAGGTACATGTGAGGGGGGTGTGAGAGACATGTGAGGTACATGTGAGGGAGGTCTGATGGGCACATGAGGGATGGTCTCAGGGGCAAACGCAGGATTTGTAGAGGAGGGTTTCCACACCACGCCACCAGTGGGCATGACCAGCATGCATGGGGGCGTGGTTATAATTTTAGACAGTGCTTGGCTGCTCTCCAACTCTTCCTATCCCCATAATATACATGGGCAATGCTGCGCGCACTACTGTTAGGTGCACACAGCTCTCCATTTTCAAGCAGAGCTGTGTGAAGCAGGAGCAGGGTCCAGCCACCTCAATTATACAGTGCCCCAGGCTTGGAGGGGAGTTTCCAGGCACTAGAAACCTCCCCTTGGTTTGCCTATGGGTCTGAGGAGGGTGTGGGCAAGTTTTGAGGAGCCTGTAGTAAGCATGTGAGGAGGTCTGAGTGGCATGTTGGAGGCATGTGAGGAGGTCTGAGTGGCATGTTGGAGGCATGTGAGGAGGTCTGACTGGCATGTTGGAGGTATGTAACGATGTCTGATTGGGATGTGTGGGAGTTTTGTGGGGCCTGTTGTGGTCTGCGGCATGTTGAGCTATTTTGGACAAATGGGAGGTATGAGTGACATGCAGTGGAATGTTGGAGCAAATGAGGGGCATTGTGGACTAAGTTATATGGGCGTGTCAAAGTCGTTTCCAGACTTTTGTTTATTCTTGAACTTACAGCTGTTTGAAGGTTGGCCTTTATAAGTATATCAGGTTGCCCATCACTGAATTAAAGCCTCAGAGATAAGATCTGAACTATGATTTATCCTCCACAGAGAAAAACAAGACTTATGGAATTGGGTTGTGTCATCTTACCACTGTTCACTGCTGGGCTCAGCTTTTAAAACTATAAACAGCCAGTTAGTACCTGACTTACTGGCACCTTTCTTCAAAATTGTCCTTTTTGACCATTAAGAATCATATTTAATAGGTAATTTGCTAACATAACCTGCACATTTTTCTTCCGGGTATTCACCCTTGCCCAGGTTTTCAAAGAGATCAAGCAATCAAACCTCCAAGCCTATCATTTAACAAGAGCAAAACAATTGGCACCACGATAGCACTTTCTAATGAAATGCCTAACATGTTGCTTTAGTTGATTCAATGCAATTACCTTGAAAGCGTCAATCAATTTTTTTTTAAGAGACTGTCTTAAAATCCACACCAAAGCTATAAAAATCTCATTACAGTGAAAGCACAAGTTCTGGCCTTGCAGGCAAATACCAAAATAGTAATTCACATTCAATATGTTCTCCAAGACTTTTCCTTTTAGGCAATTAACTGTATTCAGAGGACTTGGGATTTGTAATTTCATCTGACAAATTTGTTTTACAGATTATTTCCCAAAAATATATATATTTTTATTTCATGTAGAGATGAGCAAGTAATTTACATCAAATGTGTGCTTGTCCAAAATTTTCATAAGATCTGCCTTATTCACCAGTAACATATAATTATCTTAGCACTTATAATAATGTTCCTATCAGCAATGTATTGTCATTAACCAATCAGCAATTTGAACTTGGGCACAATCAGAGCATTAGTTTATCATGATATGAACTGGAACTTGGAGTCTTTACCCATCCAGAGCTCTGGCTACAATGATCCAATCAGAAACTCAGACAAATTTCAAAGCATTTTTATTGTTGCTTCAGGCAAGTTTGTATTCAGATTGATCAATATTGTTGATAATATCTGCCTCTCTGTCCTAAGTATATCCCAACCATCACTCACACAATAATAGAGACAACACAAAGCAGATGGGGGAGAAAATGGTGGCAGCTTTTTATTTAAAATCTCAGGTTTTCACCAGTTTATGGGGAGGAACGAACATACCAGAAGCAACCCACTGAACACCAGGCCATGTACACCGTGAGGGCTAATGATGGCTAATCCACAAATCCGGGTTAATGTTAATGGTGCCCCTCAAGTGGTAACCTGATGCTTCCTATTCTGGTGACAACTAAAACCACAGTATTATAACACAAACCATTGGTGAGCGAACGAACCCATATTTATATATGTATATATATATATATATATATATATATATATGTATGTATATATATATATATATATATATATATATTGTGGCAAGAGCCCGCTACTGCAGAAGCACACGCGTACAACTTCTTCCTTTTTATGGTTCTTTATTGTCGGGATGGTAATAATGTTTTGACCCCTTATACTTGCACAGCAATTATGGGGACCCTCAACGCTTACTATACATAGTCCAGCTCTCTGTCCAGATCAGCCAGCTAGCCCAGCGTTGATCTCCCTGAACAATGAAACAAGCAGGGCTTTATACCTGACACTCCTCCCACAGGCCTAGCTTGATGGACAGGTGACACACCCACCTTCTCTTTAAAAAGAAACGCCCATCCCTGGCTCTGTTTAGACTATCAGACCCACCCTGTCTGTTTGCGGAGAGGAAGCAGCTTTTAAATCATGTAAGTAAACCAATTTTAAACTACACATATGTTTTTACCTGGTTTAATCTCCACCTAGGTACATAACTGTGCCAATGTTTTACTCTACTTCCCTGCTTTCGCTGCATATTGCCAGCTAAATGCCTCCTTTTGTTACAATATATATATACATACAACAAAACAAGTGGGAGGGGGCGCCACATAGTATAATACTGTATACGATAATACAGAGATGTGTACCACAAGCCAGAGTTTTAATCACCAAGTGTGTATAGACACTCAGATAATATTGGTGAATCAGTAGGAAAAAAGATCAAAAGCACTCTAGAACACCAACACCATACCAATATATTGTGCGTACCAGATAAAAAATCTTTTAAGCTTATCTGTAGGTGTAAATGGTGTCTTCACGGATCAGATTAGACCTTTATTCCCCTTAAATATGGCAGGATGCTTTGCACAGTGTATATATATATATATATACACACACACACACACACACACAAAGGGCATGAGTCATTAAGGAGAGCAATGCATAAAAAAAGGAGTAATTTTGCACCTTGACAAAACCATGTTGCATTGGAGGGGGAGGTACATTTATAATGTGGGGACAGATTTATAGTTGGGGTAGGTTATGTCCTAGATATCAACATTAAATTTCAGTGTAACAATAAAGCTATCAAGTATTTGTGTGCTACATGAAAAAAAACAGCCAGTATTTAACTTATGTGCAAAATAATAATGTAATTTACGCCCCTGCATTTTTATTAGGCAATTTGATGACGTTACATGGCTTGTGTTATCAAATTTTAATCATATACATTGTACAAATTGTACAGGTGCTGCCCACTTTTAAACACCCTTCCCATCCCTCTCCTGTGTAGCAAATAAGTGTGATTGCTGCCCCAGGATAGTATCGTTTACTGTTACCGCATGCTTGGAGCCATGCTACCATGTAGAGATGCTCAGAATGGTGGCATTTCAATGGTTTACTTGAAGCGGTTGTGAAATGCAAGAGATTAAAACAGGTTCGACCATGTTTGAGGCTGCTCAGCAGTGTCCGAGCCTGTTCACGCATGGGTGAGCCACATGGCGCACATTCATACTCTAACCACCTCAAACAAGTTCAAGTTTAAATTGGTGGTTTCCTATTGCAACCAGAAGACCTGAAATGCGAATGGCAAGCCTCAAAGGAGTGTTCAAATTACAAAAAAAAAATATGTATTACTTAAATAGTTTTGTTTAAAACATTATTTAAAATGTTTTTTAAACAAAAGATTAAAACACAAACAAAAAACCCTAATGTGAATGGTGAATTTTGCACTAATGTGCGTTCCATAGCTCAGCTCAAACCTTTTGCACGCAAGAGGGAATAACGCACCATAAAGAAATCCATACATTCTCCTTACCTATATGTTATATGCTTGTGATGCCACCTCTGCCCTGTTAAGGCGTAACGTTTTCGGCGAACGCTAAATCTTGAACTACCTGCCTGGTCAGGCACGCCACATCGTGGTTTCTTCATCCAGCTGAAATAAAGAAATAAAATTGTTATACAAGCAATCATGGGACATCATAGGTAGGCCTCATAGGAGATGGTCACGGGCATTTAATGCATTGTTCCTTTTAGGATGAGACCTCATATAATACAAGTAGATTCTGCGTTAACATTCTGCCTTGTTGTGAACTAATAAAATATTTTGAATGTTATAGTTTTGAAAATTGAGAGAGATGTAGCCTGAGTAGAACAACGAGTAACCTGATGGTGTAGGTATACTATTTGAAAAGATACAATTTATTTAATACAAAACTTAGTGGATAATGTATCCATATTACACATCCTAATGATAATAGTTAACAGAAAAGTTCAATAACCATAGTTATGATCACAGGCATATGTCATCACAGACTTTATACTTTATTGATGCCACTTGCATATTACAGTATATGTATTAGTTCTGATGTATCTAGAAGAAGGTCAAAAGAAATGCAGTTGGCCAAGAAAGGAGTTTGGCCTCGATGGAAATGGGCGTGGCATTGGCACATTTGGGGAATGTTTTTTGTAGATCAAGTGTGTGGGCAGATCTGTCTACAATTCCCAATTGAGAATGTTGTGTGTTACTGAAAATGACTTTATAATCAGAGAGCTCTGACATCAGTATATAACAGTTGGGCTCCTGTAACTCTGACTCCTCCCCCTTGTACAGTCAATTTGGAACCTTCTCCCCGTAGCCACGCCCTTATAAACTGCTACCAAAGACAACCTCCCTCCTCTCACATGCATCCAACGCTCCTCTACAGCAGAGGTTATCACTGTATTGTCACCTAATACAGCATTTGGTGACAGTGATTATTTAGTGACATGATTAATAGTCTGGCAGCAAAACCTCCTCCAAGATCCCTCTTTCCTCTACATTGTTGTTTCTGGTTCTCAGATGGGTGTAGATTTGCAATGGACACCTTGATAAAATATACAATGGCTCATTTAATATTATTGGTGTAGTTCAGTGCAAATTTCGCATCTAAATTCAACCAATCAACAATTACCTTTCATCTCACTAACACAAGTTCGGCAATGAAAACACGTGTCTGACCAGTTACGCTGGTTTAATGCAAATTTTGTACCTAAATGCAACATTAGTATCTATTTTCTGGCTGATCTTGAAGTAGTCAGTTTGTAACAAGAGAACAGCTATTGAAATGCATGACAAATATACAGTAACAGGAGTCCTCACCTCATTGTGATTTGACTACATCAAGGAATGGAAGCAGGAAGAGAAATTAAACAAAAAAAAAAAACAGAACACTATTACATTTTATCATAATAACTTGTTACAATGGATTAGAATATTATAGACATTGACGACACTTCAATTGCATGCAGCTGTACAGTTTCTTGTAAGAATTTCAATGACTAATATTTTAAAACAGCAATCCTATGAATAAAGGCTGTTTAACATAAATAGCTGTGGCAGGGTGTAAGAAAAAACTTGGTAATAAACATTTTTCCTTGGTTTGTTTCTTCAGACTGCAATGAATGATTTATAATTGTGCAGGATTTGCACAGTGTCACATGACTAATGTGGCAATTATAACAACATGTCAAAGGGGTGTAGTGAGCGGAGAGGCTTTTGTACACCCTCTTAACTCAGTCTGTATGTGCACTGTAAAGTCCTCTACCTCCTTCTCCATCTTCTGCCATCACATGACCACAGAAGGCTTCCTACACAGTACATAACAATGAGAAGTATGGAAAGGATTAAAAGCCATGGAAAGCAACTGAGAGAGGTATTTGTTTGTTTGTAAATGTGATTCTAGCAACTATATTTGTTATAAATATAATTGCTTCCATACCGACACATACCTTATATTGTTATTATAACTAAACCTGTTCCGGCAACCATACTTGTCTCCCCTTCAGAGAGATTTTGAAAATGAGATAATGATTTTTATATGATAGTTGCTTAAAAGGTACTTAACATCAATGTTAATGTTATATATTAAACAAGTGAAATGTGTCACTTTATTAACATTGAGCATTACAATTGCAGGAATCACTTTTTTAATACAAGCAATTAAAGTTACTGGATGGTTATCGAGCCATGGTGGAACACGATGGAACATAGATAGAGGAAACTAGAACTTTAATATGATCCCCAGGTGCAGTGATAACCTACTTACTCTGCAAGCACCACTCACAGCCAATCGTGGCTCAGGCTGAAAGAAGCTCAAAGAGCCAGCAGGTATTCCAATTTTCACCAGTGGCAAATGGAGGGTGTGAGTTAAGTATTTTTAAAACCAACTGAATTGGGTCTGTCTTACATACCTCCCACCAGAAACAGTAATTTCATTTTATAGTTGCCATCAGAATTAACTGTTTTGTATAATATTCTGACGATTTGAGGGCTCTGTCCTACATCCTTATTGGGGCAGCTTTGTCCCTTGGGACAGGAAATTGGCAGGTATGTCCAGTTCACAGCACGTTTGTCCCGATCATACATTTAAAAAAAATTGATGCTATGGACTTTTGTTGGTTCACCCTGGGCAAATCCCCAATTTGTCCTTTTATCAAAACTGCAATGTGTCAGGTTTGCTCTGAAATGATTAAGTCACTGACATTTTTTAGGAGCAATGCAATAGCAATGTAAGAAATGAACCAATGCACTTTATTTAATCTGGGGTGGATAATGACAAGGTTTTATGGCTGGACACTCTTTTTCGAAGTCTAGAGCCAACCCCTCCAGCAAGTATGCCTTTGTAGGAACATTAAAGATGCATAATATAAAGTGACCTTGAGTTGATGTAATTTCTTCACTTTCCAATAAACTTACTGTGTGTTCTAGTGATCTTGGGATAAGGAATAAGTAATAAGATAACTTTTGTATTTAGCAATGAGAATGTAGGTGCAGAAAGGGCCCCATGGCTAAAGTACAAGTTGATGTAATGTCAACCTAATTTATGGAAAATATGTAGGTTTGGATATGAAAAGACACAGAGCAATTCCTTGACTATATTAAATATACAAAGAAACAGGGAGTCTGCTATTGTACAGGCATGGAATTCAGCGGTGATTCAGAGTGAGTACAAATGTAATGATAAGTTGGCTAAATATTGCACAGAAAATATTGCCTGTTTTTCTAGCTCAAAAAGACCTGGCAGTTATCACTCTTTGAAATTAGACTATTTCCTAGAATAATTGTATCATAATTGACTTTGCATGTATGCTGAGCTGAACACATTATGGCTTAGAAATACATTTTCAAACACATTAAGGGATTTAAAAGACTTCATGGTAGAGCAGATATATTCAGGGAAACTGAAAGAGAAAATGTGTGAGAGCTGTCAGACTACAGTCTGGATATGAGGATAGAGAGCACAGGCTGTATCCCAGGGGAAGAGTCTGTAAGTAGCACTTAAACTGGGTTTGCCAAATATACAGACATAAGTCATAAAGGTTAATAGATTAAAGGTAGAATAGAAATTTTGAAAATTGCCCTGCACCTCCACACTGGGGATATCCATTCACAGGCTGAATTAATAGCCATACAAACGTAGCCTATCAATTGGAAGTCATAGCTCATGGTCAGGCAATGCCTTGATGGTAGTGGAGAGATGTGGATAAGATTGGAAGTATGAGGGAAACCACTGGAAATCTCCTTTCATCACCACTGCTCCTCAAATTATTTCACCATGTGGCCTGTGTAACGTCATCTTGTATGGTGGTGGACAGCTCTCTACCCACGCTGGTGTACAAAATCCACCCAGGGGTTAAATGCAAAATCAGACTGTGCTTAAAGACATTTACATACCCCTTCAACTGTCCAAATTTTGGCATGACATACAATTTTTCGTGCTGCAAAAGGGGCGGCGATTAACCAAAAGCGAGTGGAATTTTACCCAAATTTGAGCATTTATGATTGGGGTTTGGTATAAACGGGTGGCTGGGTGTATTTTGTCCTGATTTTGTGATTCTAAATGTTGGGAGGTATATGCTTTTGCTGGGATTATCCTCCTTTGTACGTCAAATGTACATCCCAATGTTTCATGGTAGTCAGGACAGCAGGGGGTCTCTGTCTTTCTTGAACCACTCCCTCTCTTCTAGTAACTCCCCTGAGATTAGGATGGCCCAATCAACTGCTGTGAAAAGGGTGCCTCGTCCCCCTGACCCTCCATCAGGAACATGAGAACCAGGGAGATGGTACAAAAGAACAGTTATAAGGAAAAAGTGTGTGCGTCTGCTCCTAGAAGTCTACATCTTTTCATGTACCTGTCAAAAGCAAGCTGACGACTGATCCCTGAACCAGCCATGTTTCTGGTGCGGTAACACTCCTCAACGCTACTGCGTCATTTACCAACAGTCCCTACAAATTTTCTATGCTTTATTTTTATGAGAATAAAATAATGTGGGAGGCATACAGCTGACCTAATGTCTATATAACTTACAGTATACTGAAGCATTTACTTACTCAATTGTGAATTCATCAACTGTTCTTGTAACATTAATGCCATAAAATTGCTGCATAGCAGCTATAGCTGATTGCATGGTTTCTGCAGAGCGCAATACCGACATTCTGGGGTCTGTTGGTGGAAGGTAACCGTATTTTTGCAACCACACCTGGGAATAAACAAAACAGAAATATTAATTTAATGCTAGTGTGATTTAAAGAAAAAAAATCAAACTAACAAGAGAGCAAACAAACAAACAATAGCAAGCATAAAAAAATATTCAAATATTAAGCAAAGTTCTGCAACAATCCCCACGAGCTGTAATATATTAATAGCACATGTAATGGATTGAAACACACGATTTCAGCCAACCTATCCACTAATCCATTAGTGTCCTGATTGTCTGCTGTGATTAGGCTCGGCCTTTACATATACATTACCTCCAGTGAAGTACAAGATTAATCATACTTGCTGCAAAGTTGTCACATGTGCAGACATATTCATGCGTTCAGGCCATGTACAATCATGAAACCCATTTCATGATGCCCTAAACCTGGCTCGCTGGCTGAATCCTATTCCCAGCGAAAACTGATCTCCTGATTTACATTACAATTTTGCTTCCCCTCCTCCCAGCTAGGCTGCTTGTCTCAGTGATCAATCATGGAGCAAGCAATGACCAATCCCCTAGCAATCAGAATGAGAGTGTGTGGTTTGGGTAAACATTCTGAGCTGCCTACAAGATTCCCATTTTAGCAATGAGGTAGAATGCATGGTTGAAAATAAAAAATAAATAGAAAGATATACCAGGTGAAAAATGATCAAACTCTCAATCCTGACAAGTCAAAAAGGAAAAAAAAAATGGATATTGACCATAGGTGCCCAATGATACATAATGATTCAAAGCTAAAAAAAAAAATTACATAATGAGATATCTAATAATTAAAAAAAGAAAAATTCTAAATGTGACTATTGATTAAACTATAGAATTAAAGATCAGTCCATTGCTACAAATAAATTAGCATTTTAACAATTATATCAATATTGAATAGCATGTAACTATCCAGGAATATTACTTCCCTCCTGAGAAGTAATGGAGAAATTGGGTTATGTGATCTTGAGTTATTTTTAGTTATATTATGTATGTACACATAGGAACAATATGTTTTCCAGTACACAGGTCCTTCATCAGGTAGACTGTTTTACGAAAATATCATGGATTAAATACTCACCACACACCCAGAATTAAACTGTAATATAATTAAGTATAACTCATACTTGCCAACTCTCCCGGAATGTCCGGGAGACTCCCGCATTTCGAGTGGGTCTCCCGGACTCCCGGGAGAGTGTGGCAATCTCCCGCTTCTGCCTGCATTAGGGCCAAAACGCTGCGATTCTCCGTGAATTATGGCATTTGGCCCCGCCCCGCTGTCAAATGACGAGTTTTGCGTCATTCCGTCAAGGGGGCGGGGCCAAAATGACGCAATTTCGGAGCCCCGCCCCCCACACGGCCACCTGCAACAGAGAGTCTCCCGGACACCAACTGGAAAAAGTTGGTAAGTATGGTATAACTTATGTTATACTTTGTGCACAGTCTATCTGTAATATCCTCAAACTGTCACCAGATAATAAAAGCTCACACATTTTACAATTATCTTTCCTTCTGCTTCAAGTAGCTGCTAATATATCACCAAATCCTGGTCCTCCCACATCTCATATTCTTGCCTCCCCTCCACCATGTGTTTAGGTTGACTGTTATATATATATATATATATATATATATATATACATATATACACAAGTTAACCCGTGCATGATACTCATGCATTCTAGTCAAATCAAGCTACTTAAGGTGTTAAAAAGGTTCTTGTCATGCATTTGGGGCTAGGCCAGGCCTCCTCAGGGGAAGAGCGTTACTTCCCGACGCAAGCGCCCTTTTTTAACGTGGTTTTGTCCACATGTCACCACCTCATCATTTTTCTCCATCACCTCATCCTTCATCTTCATCGCCACATCCTTCATCAAGCTACTTAAGGTGTTAAAAACTCCCCACTGTCACCCCCGGCAACCACCAACCACTCCCAACTGACACTTCTCCTTCGAGAAATATATAGGTCAGTGTATAACTCTGCCCAGCAGGTGGCGCTGCAGCTTGGTTTTTTTTTCCACACACGCCACTAGGCATCTATATAGTAGATATATATATATATATATATATATATATATATATACAAGTTAACATGTGCATGATACTCATGCATTCTAGTCAAATCAAGCTATTTAAGGTCTTAAAAAGGTTCTTGTCATGCATTTGGACCTAGCCCAGGCCTCCTCAGTGGAAGAGCGTTACTTCCCAACGCAAGCGGCCTTTTTAATGTGTGTTCATGAGGTAAAATTACCTCACGAAAATGAGTTTGACCCCTCAACTCGTAAATTTAGCCTTTACTACCCCTCCCACGGGGGGAAGGGGGGATGATGGAAGTTAACTGACTTGACTATTCTAATTTTTTTGTCAAATAATGTCAATATACCAAATTTCAGGTCAATTGGATGAGCCCTTTCTGAGAAAATAGTTTTTTCCACACACACACACACACACCAACGCATGCCTCTACACATGTGTGTTCATGAGGTAAAATTACCTCACGAAAATGAGTTTGAGCCCTACCAAATTTCAGCCCTTTTTGATTTTTTTTTCCCACACACACTAAGAATTTAGTAGGTCAGTGTATAACTCTGCCCAGGAGGTGGCGCTGCAACTTGTTTTTTTGTTTTTTTTACACACACACAGACAGACAGACGCCACTAAGCATTTATATATTAGATTATATATATATATATATATACATATATATATATATATATATATATATATATATTTATTGAAATACGACTTCCTGTAAGCATAGCGAAACTAGGAGTTTTCATTGTATGTTTAAAGACCGCTCTCTTCTCATACATTCCCAAAGGCTTCAGGAGTGTCCTATCTTGTTACACATCCTACTCATCAAAGCTCTCTTTTAGTATTCGCTTCTCTGAATAAACCACCTCTCTGCTTCCTTACTCAGTTGGAGTAGCCCAAAGTTCCGTGTTAGCTCCTCTACACTCCTATCTATACAACTTTTCTTGGAAAATTATTTTCAGTATCAGCACTATGTGGATGATACCCAAATGTATCCTCGCCGGATCTCTCACCATCTGTCTTGGCCTGTGTTATTCTCTCGCCCCTTAAACATAGTCTTTTGGAAACTGAGCTAATAATATTCCCACTAGTCATCAGAAGCTGCCTACGTGATGTGTCTATATCTGTGGACAATGCAATAATAAACCTTACACTTCAATCTCAATGCCAAGGTGTTATCCTTGACCCAGAACTGTCCTTTGTTTCACACATCCAGTCTATATCCAAATCCTGTTAAATCTAAGAAACATTTCCCGAATATGTATTTGTTACATAAAACTATACTTCATGGACTCCTTATCTCCTGCATTGACAATTGCAACTCCCTTCTTACTGGTCTTCACCTGACCAGGTTTTCACCCCTACATTCTATTTTATATGCAGCAGCTAGACTAATTTTCCCTGCAAATCAAATATAAATGTTTATTAACATAAAATGCCATTGACACAATTGCAAAAAATATATGTCTCTTCCATTGTCTCAAAATAACTCCCAACTCAACCTCTCCGGTCTGCTCTGCCCAAGATCTGCACCTCTCATCAACCTGCTACCATTCCCAGTTATATAACTTTTTTTGGGTGCACCAACGATGAGGAAGTCGCTCACTCATATAACAACACTTTCCCCATAGCTTTCAAACTTTCAAGTGTTTCCTGAAAGCACACCTATTTAAGCAAGCTTATCAAATATGTCTTAACTTTCCTAGGCTATTCTACCTCTCTACACAGTTCACTTAAATTCACATTTAGGGGTAAATATATCAAGCTGAGAGTTTTCCAGCGGGTTTGAAAAGTGGAGATGTTGCCTATAGCAACCAATCAGATTCTAGCTGTCATTTTGTAGAATGTACTTAATAAATGATAGCTAGAATCTGATTGGTTTTTCAAACCCGCCGGAAAACTCTCAGCTTGATACATTTACCCCTTAGTCTCCTTCCATATTCAAAAACCCTGTGGCTCCTGCATGGATCACATAACCCCACTAAGAACTTTTCAACAGTGCAATCTGGCTGAGCCACAATGCAGTAAGTGGCACTTATCTTCATGAGGCAAACTCCTATTTCTCACTAGCCTGTAAGCTTGCTTCTAAATATGTTCTAATCATATAAGTTCTATCATCCGATTATTATAAAAGATACAGCCTCTATAACATAAATCCTCAATACACAAATCAACTATTCAAAGGAAGCATTACATATTGAGTGTTTCGTTTAGCCCCTTTGGACTGTAAGCAATTGGGTTTATTTATTCAAAACAGTTCTATCTACATCACTTCTAGTCAGTTGTATAACCCCAGCAATGTTCTTCTCAGCAAAGTTGAGAATTTCAATGTTCTCCCTTAAAGTGTCTAGAACCAGTAGTATCATATCTGGAATGTATAAAAAAATTCTTGATCGTATAGTTATGTTCTCATGTATGAGTTTTAACTGTACGGATGGTCTTAATGACGTAAATTTTTCCACAAGGGCAGTCAATAATATAACCAATAATATGTAGATTTGGCGTTAAATCGTAATATCAAACCCCATGCTTGGAAGCTTCACTATGCTGGCTAAAATAATGGAAGAGCAACAACTGCACTCATAGCAAGTGTATCGCCCTCTATAGATACCTACAAATGTTCATCAACTTGACATGAGTTTCTCTTAATATCAGACCCGTATACCATATCCTTAACCATTGTACTCTACTTATATGAAAACAATCTGGCTATCTATTTAAGGATATATATTTGTCACTGTGTTAAATAGGACACAATTTATTCATACATTTTTGTAGATTGAGAGTTACAAACTAACAAAAGAGTTACACTAACAATCATATTTCCTTTACTCTCAGATTTCATCTTTTTAATCAAAACTGTATTCCTATATATAGATCTAACTAGGGATGTACCTTGCATTACATCCTGTCTATCATGATAGACATGTAGAGAATTAGACAAAACATAGGAGGACATTTTGTACAAGTCACAAAAGTCGCATATTATAGATTCTATGGGCCTGATTCACTAAGGATCGTAATTGCTGATATGTGCCGTATTTGGCGCTAAATTGCTTAGTGACGTGATTAAGCCCCGCCCGCTGCCATTCAATGCCGTGAACTTCGGCATTTTACATGGTCCGGGAGGTTTGCCTACTCTTCCGGGAGGACACCCCAAAATTTGGGAGCCTCCCAGAAATTCCAGGAGAGCAGGCAAGTATGCAATTGCGTCAGCGCATGCATGTAGTCAATTTATAGTAAGGGCGCGCCAAGTTGGAGTGCGCGCAGTTCAAGCTCTGGGGATCTGTAAAGTACGTGTCTTTCAGTTGTATCACTTGCATAAGCTACAGGTCAGTGACAGGGATGGTGGTCATGTATTCATGCTAGAAACTTTTTGTCAAAATGTTTCTTCATTGATGCCTATATTATTAACAGATGACAATAATTTAATTTTTTTATGTGCTGGGTCTTTATATTCCACATTTGTATTGTACATATCCTGCAGCGTATCGTGTCCCAACACGGCAAGTGCTGTACAGGCAGAGTGTACCTAGCCCTTATTCAACAAGAGATGTTTCTTGTCATTGAATACGGACGTGCACATGCCCGAATTAAGTGCGTTTATAAAAAAAAGAAAGAAAAGCACAATACGTTTGTTTTGCGTGTCTTAAGGAATCAGGCCCTATGTCTCCATGTAACCAGTAAAATGCACTGCAATAGGGTTCATTGCTTTCTATAAAACACAGACAGACTGCATACACAAGCCTTAAACAAAGAACAAAGTCATGGCCTTGAGAATATGAGGGATTATTTTGCTTTACGTTGAAAATGAGATGGACAATCAAATGCATCATGTCCCATTCCTCTGGATATCTCCCCCCACTATAGTAAGAGCATAGACACCACTTACTCGACTGTCGACTACAGACAGAATAACACACACTTGGGCTCCCCACATATAGTCCAGCAATGACACTGGTACCTTATGCTTATTGTCAGTAGAATCTACTTAAGATATTCTACATTCCATAGCAAACTACATAGTGTCTTTGTGCTTCAACCTTGTTTTCTCTTTCAGAGAAAGTGTATGGTAGACAATAGATGCAACCTAACAATACATGTTAGATCCATCAACCAGTCTCTGTTAACCCCTTGTGAAAGTCAAATAATTGAAGGAGGTAGTTTCAAATTAATAACCATTGATTTCATTGGCTTTATCTGAAGATATGGGAATAGAACGCTACAGCGTGGAAGGGTGTATTATGCAATAACACTACCGAACACTTCTAAATACATTTACACTCACACATTCATTTGTAAATAGTTCACTTAAATAAAGTTCCAGCACATAGTATTTTATATTCAAATGTAATAGATTTAATAGTTTAATATAATAATGTTAAAACCATTTTATTGACATTTAAGGTTCAGGATATAGGAAATGTATCATGTTTGGTGTCATACTAATCCTATTTTTACTATCAGACATCTGCTACAATCAGCTAAGTGATCGCACCCTGACTATGCTAGTTATGGATGATAAAGGATTAATGTTTTTGGAATGCTAACCAGGCACTGTATCCATCATTCAGTCTACTTTATCCACAGGCTTCAGGACTGAATGACTGTTTGCTGGATCCAGTGCATTGCGTATGTATCGGCTGTACTTTATGTTATCTAATTGTTATTTGTCACATCTTGCTATTAAATCTCTTTTGTGTGTTGGAACCACATTGATCGCAGCAGACAGTATTTATTGATAGCGACCAAACGAACATAACACCATTGTATATAGCTTTCTTGTTCTTCATAGGGATTGACGTTTCCTACTCCAGTCTCTAACTTCTCCACTTACCAATGCAGTTACGCTATAGGGTGTCAAAAATCTGGCATATCCTGTGCAAACTGCGATTGTTGGCAGCTATGGGTAGATACAAGAGTCCAATCAGTAATACCTTTTATTTATTCACAGGAAACTTCTCTCATCTCAACAAATCAGTTCATTCATTTTTCACTAATCCTGAAAACTGACATTCTCAACCTTTATTATAAAAACTGCAGCATTATGTTAATACCTTTCATTCAGGAATCTGGCCACCACAATATCACATGGATTTGTATCCCCAGTAAGCTTATCCTCTGCTGTCTGGTTAACACCCCTGATAGAATTAAATCAAGCTGAAATGCTACAAAACCGAGTGTAGATTGAAAACACAGACAAGTTATTAGGTGAAATATGACCAAACTCCACTACAAACATGAAATCTAAAAAATAAAATAAAAAAAACCTGCCAGATGTCACAATTAAAAACAAAACTTCAGCATTTTGACGTGTGTACCACAATTTATATCCAAGTGGGAACTGTATTGTGCGCCAATGTAAATTATTCCCTGACTCAACACACAGTTAGCTAATCTTTAAAATAATAGCATATAATAAAATGCACATTTTTCTCGCAGTATTCTTAGGTGAATAATGATATACTGTCTCATCAAGATATCCAGTTTGTACAATCAAGTGCACAGCATATTTATAAAGATAAATTACTGTTGCCTGTTATTTATTTATGCCAGACAGACTACGCTCACGGGTTATTCCAGGACAATGTTTGGAAGAAATAAAGTGAGATTTTCATATGGGAAAGGCAGGGACTGAAATGATGTTGGCTAATAATATAAACGTTAGTGCCAATGCAGGTTCAAATACGGATTTATAACAGCAGAAGTTAAATGTGGTTAATTTTCTTTTCTCATTATAAATTATAAGGACATTAGAAACGGCCAAGGAGATCAGTGACCATATAAAGGCTGCAGGCAGAGTGCTTGCATACAGGTCACAAATCTGTAATGATTTATGGTAGGGACAGAGCTCCATAATTTTAAAATTAAAAATTGGGACAAAAGAGGTAAAACTAAAATAATATCCCGACATGCCCTGTTATCGGGAGATTTAAATTATTACAAATTTTCAATGGAAAAAGGGAGACTGACCTAGGAAAACCAGAACACATGAGAGCTCCAAGTAGAGGGTGAATTTTCCCCTACATAGCATACTTACCTCCTTCTGGACCTACGCCCCGGGAGATCCCAGCGGGGTAGACCAAGGGTCAAGTGCAGGGGACATGACGACTCAGTTGGTGTCATCACATCCCCAATCCTCGTTGATCAATGATGCAGTAGCGTCATCACGTAGTAGGTGGGCAGGGCCATGTTGTCGCAAATGCATCATCCGTTCCCACTAGACGAAGCATGATGATGCAAATCTGACCTACTTTGGATCTCCCCTCTAGGAGGTCCTGGATAGAAGGTCCAAAGACTGAGTGCAGGGGAAGTGACATTTGTCTCATGAGGGACAATGAGGTGATTGCGTTATTGCGCATCAGGACCTGCCTGGTAAGTCTCACAGATGTTCTGGGAGAGTAGACAAATATGAATTACAGTAATACACAAGTTTACTGAATGAACACCGAAGTAATAACATCAGAACTCACCTATTATAAGCGATTAAACTAAGACTCTCAGATATTATTTACAGAATATATCGGAGAAATCCAACAGATCTGAGATTTGGGGTTCCAAGTAGATGCAAAACACAACTCGATTGTTTGCGCTGAAATTGGATCTGAAAATGAGGCAAAATGCCATTTCCAGGAAAATATGGAACCAAGAAACGCTTGATATACATGAAATGCGACATTGCACTCCCGGTTAACGCGTTCCAAGCTGGAACACATACCGCCGGTGTGTGCATCTGATAGTAGAGGTGCGTTATTGCACCTCCTTTGTGCATGTCATAGGTACTCATGGGGAATACACACCTGCTATGCAGGTGTCCCAGTGACTTATCTAGGAATCACTGTGTTTGGTTGTTATAGTGGAAACACGTTTGTGTACTTCCGGTTTTGGCACTTCTGGTTTATATGTTCTATCTTCTGTGCATATTGTTTGTAGAGCCTCATACAGAATACAAGGGAGCCATTGCCTCATATATTTTGCAATGATATGCAGATTATCACCTGTTGATGAATCAGAAGCTGCAACCGAAGACAATCTGGGATTACATGAGTAGTTAGGTAACTACTGTACATGTTTTTTTTTTATATCTGTCTTTTCCATGTGGTTGTCTTGACAAAGGTCCAAATGTAGGACTGAAATGTCAGCTTCTAATGTGAGACATGGAATTTACATAAATGAAAATTAATAATTTACCCTTACTGTGAAATAAAAAGATATTGGAAGTCACGAACCCAAAGCCTTTTTAGAAAATACATAGGCTATTAAAAGCTACCTGTTTTCAACAGTAAGAACATTTGTTAAGAGCAATAATTATTTCTCAATTTGAAGCAAGCAAGTATGAGGTGACCGTCATATTAAGGTGGGCTCATCTTTACATCTTGATAGTTAAACTCTATATTCCATCATATAAAACTTTCAAAAGGAGTCATGTGACACAAGTGACATCACTAGTCATATATTACACTTTGTACACTTTGTCCCCCTTCCCCGCCCTCTCTAGCTGTGCATTGAGCGTACTGAGTTGCTGTGTTTACTGTACTGTGCTGTCTCCCATTGTATTGTGATTTTGTTTGTCTCTGTACGGCGCTGCGGATGCCTTGTGGCGCCTTATAAATAAATATTAATAATAATTAATAATAATAGATAACGTTAATTTTCTTTTATATATTAATGTAAAATCATGAAGCCAAATTGGGCCTATAATGACAATGACTAATTAAATACATAGGACCACATGTTGAATTAGAGATGTAATTTATGTCTAAAATACAGCCGGAAATTGCATCCGAAAAAAGGCACATTCTGCATAGTACATAGTATGCCAAGTCGGACACATCTCAGCTGGTACATATCAATATCAGTTCCTATCTTAAACCAGAGGTAGAGCTCCTGCAACGGATAGGTTTCCTGATAGGCTTATCTGTGTCCAGATCTGTCACTTACTTGAACACGCCCTTATTGTACTTTGTCTTTGCCTCCCGCGATCCACCTCTATAGGCGTAAGAAGTCGTTTACACAAAATGCAACTGACTGCATACAGGCCCATGAGGTCTATCTGTACGTGAGCTTACAGTCTATAGGTTTGCATGTCCGCATCCTTATAATACACATCTCACACTGCAAGCTGGTTAAATAAATTCACTATGGTTATTCTTTTTATTACTTTAATGAAGTGACTCATTTGCAGTTCTAACGTGTTTTGTCTGTTTATTTATGGAGCTACCAGCATCATGGGAAAAGTGCAGTAAAAGAGTATAAACAATTCATTCAGTGTTCAAAAATATACAGTAAGAGCAAGCTAATTAAATCAGGGAGCGCTGCTCCGCCTTGTTTGTCACACAAAAAAAATCTCACTATAGCAGTAGAATAAAGTCTGTTTTGTAGCAGAGAAGGAATATAGGGACATAATTACTGCCGTAGCTGCCAATTTATACTATAGTTTGACTTTCATTGAAGAGTTCCAGACAATTTTGCCAAAATACATCATTGTTTTCTTTTGTTCTAAGGGGTTTTGATGTTGACAGAAGAGCAGGAGTCTCAGAAACATTTTGCTGCGGGTTCTGGTGACTGCTAGTTGTGCCCTTGACTAAATAGAATTATACATTAAATGAAAGCCGCACAATCAGTTTATAAGTAACAAGTGCCCAAAACGAAGGGCTATCTTAAAAAGGAACACGCAAAAAACTTCAGCACACTGCTTTTAACCAGTAGAGATACTAATTAGAGCCTCCAATTTATAAATTAATCACACCAATATAAAATTAAAGCTTTGCATGAGGGAGCTATCGCCAGCAAGACCCAGCACCAAGGTGACCTCTTAATGTATAGGGTGAAGCCCTATCTCAAGCAAAAACGCCCATTTTTTGCTGGGGTTAGGTTTTTTCGCCCTATAGTAAATAGACCTGATTGTTACTTTCCATTTTAGGACATACTCACCCATGCCAGACACCGACAGTATAATAGATTTGTGAATGTACGTCTAGTTTTTGCAGAGGATAAAGTTTGCATCAGCCAATGATAGCAGTTGGGCACAGCATTTTCTAGACCATTGCAAAAAAAAGAAATTTGGCTTTTGCAAAATAAGACAATTGAAACGAGTTAAGAGTGGAAAATGCTCATTTTCAGGAGGAATGCACAGACACTTCCATGCCACAAAAACACTTGCATTGTACACCAGACCAGAGTTGAGATCAGGGGTTATATTTACTAGACTGCAAGTTTGAAAAAGTGAAGATGTTGCCTGTAGCAACCAATCAGATCCTCGGAAAATCATGTCATTAAGACCCGCCCCTAAGCGCTCATAACCATTTTTTTCTATACCAGCAGGGGGTGGGGCCAAGATGATGCGTCACTAAGCTCTGCCCTCTCCATTTAACTGTCTAAACTGGCCATGATCCTGGAGTAGGCAGCTATGACAGATAGATAGATAGACAGACAGACAGACAGGGTCAAAAATAAAATTCCAGACAAAACATGTAAATAATCAGAGAGTGTAGATTGGCTGGTTGCAATCATCCACGATCATTTTAAACATCAAAATTTGGACACAAATAAGCCCCTTCCATGACCTACCCAAACCATGCCCAGATCCACCCAAACCATACATATGTCCGCCTAACCCACACATACATTATCACAAGGCAATACACTTTTTTGGGACTGAAAATTGGGACAGCCCATCTAAATAAGGACTAAGAATTTCTTGCACAAGGTTAACTAGCGTGGCAGGTGCTTCTGATACACATATGGATTTAGGGAAATTATAACTTTTACTATTGTCCCTGTTTAAGTCTGATAAATGTAAACCCTCTAATATTTAAATGCTTTCTGTATTTATACCAATTTCCAATATAATATTATCATGCCCATAACCGAGAAGAGTTAAAATAATGTGTACACATGAAAAGTATTTATACATAGTGTTATTTGTAGAACAACTACTATAACTCATTATCACACTGTATCTGCAGAGCTGTGATCTTTATTTCCATCATATTCCCATGGCTGTACTTCCTTTAAATTAATTGCAAACTTTTTCATGTTCATCTTTATCACCTTTTATTTTCCTGTTCACAGTTTTTAATCAATTTAGTTTGTTTATAGAAAGTAATTTAGGGCATAGAATATTGTTGATATATTATTATTATCTTTTATTCACAAAACGCAAACATATTACTCAGCACTGAGCATTAAGGGGATTGTCAATAGATCTGTGCTGTAAAATTAGTTATCTCACAATGGATAGATAACCTCTAGCTTTATTTATGCCAGAATCTACGACTCAGATAACCGATTTTACTGTAAAAATAATTTATAGTCTAAAGTTACTAACATCGTTAAAAAGCAAAAGCTAAAACACCATATACCAGCAAGGACTCATCCTCATAAATAAAAACAGCGTATGACACTAATACTTATAACAGTGTCAGCAGCAGTCACAGTGAATAGCTATGTTGAAGCACTTGTCCAAACTCAGATTTTCGGACATTCTTAGGGGCATATTCAATTGACGGCGGGATCGCCGAAAATCCCGCGCTCCAAATATATTACCGTTAATACGGTAATCCTGCGCGTAAAAACCGTCAATACAGTAATTTACTCGCTGGATTTCAGCTCGCGGCTCAGGGAGCTGCGAGCTGAAATCCAGCGAGATATTACCGTATTAACGGTAATATTTTTGGAGCGCGGGATTTTCGGCAATCCTGCCGTCAATTGAATATGCCCCTCAGAGAGAGTTTAACTTTTCCTAATAAGACAAAAATATATCCGATAAGGAACCTTTTTAATAATTGGGAGGCAATAGTCCCCATGTATCCAAATGAGTCCCACATGTTAGTATTATTAGGTGCCAACACAAGAATCAAACCACTTATTTTAGTTTGCAACTGACTGTTCTGTCACTCATGGTATTTGCATGATTATTTCTCCCTTGGACAGTCCCGTTGTACAATGACCTACGGTGGCCACCTTTCTTGGATGGGTCCACGGTCTCAGCTGTCCAGGTGGACATAGAAAAAAAAACCTTAGAATATGTTCTCTTTAGTGTTCCAGTAATGTCTTAGGTCACTGCTCACCGCTGTATTCCAAATCACCTGACGCATTACGTGTACGGATTTTAGACTTTCTTCAGTACCAGTGTGAGAAAGTCTAAGATAGGTAGACAAATTATTGTGAAGAGGAAACATCTAGAAGCAACAAGAGCTGAGATGTGAAGTGGTCGGCCACACAAACTCACAGAAGGAAACTGCGAAGTGCAGAAGTAAATAGGGCATAAAAATCCTCTGTCCTCAGTTGCAACACTTACTACCAATTTCCGAACTGCCTCTGAACGCAATGTCAGAACTGTCATGGATAAAGAATCGGATGGTGCCACTTGCTGGTATTAGCACAACTGATCAGGGAGACAGAGTATAACGCACCCCTGGTATTCAACAGAGGCCCCTGCAAGGGAGTATGGGCTTAGCTGAAAAGGGTGCACAGGTCGCGGTTCCCTGAAGACAGCCACCAGTGAAGTGACAGGTGAAGACCGGAGTAGTCAAACGATCCGGGTCTGAACCAGTCAGGAAGTGAGGTACACAAGGACGATCCAGAAAGTGGTCAGAGAATGTCATGAATCAGAACCAGAGTGATCAAATAGGAGCAAAATTGTGATCCAAAAGGTAGGTCTGGAGAACAAGCCGGGTCAAGAGGCAATATCACTAGGAGTAGGGAGTAGCAAGCAGGTAAGTAGATATAGCTGGGAGAAAGCTGGAGCAGGAAGGCCAGAGCTATTCATAGTGGAGAGTTTGGGAAATTTGGTGGTCAGCGTATCACCAACCGCCAATAACTGAGCCAGAGAGTGTCCCGTTGCCTTACAACAAATCGTGGCTTCTATCGCGCATGCACTTGCAGAGTGTCGGCCAAAAGAGAAGGAAGCGCCCTTTTGCTAGGCAACGGGACACAATCACATAGAGGAGACAGGCAGCCGCCCCCACCGGTACACAGCGGAAGTACGGGGATGGAGCCTGACAAGAACAAGAACGGCCTCAGATCATCATGTGTAATGCCAAAAGTCAACTTGAGGGGTGTAAAGCCAATGGACTCTGGAACAGCAGAAACTGTATCTCTGGAGTAACAAATTCCAATTTACCATTTGACAGAATGATGGACAAATGTGGGGTGGCAGATGCCAGGAGATTGCTTCCTACCTGAATGAGTGCTGCCAAAAGATTGGTGGAGGAGGGATAATGGTCTGGGGCTGTTTTGCATGGTGTGGCCTGGGCCCCTTAGTTCCACATACATATGGATGTGATGTTCAGGTGTCCACATACGTTTGGTCATGGTGTGTGTGTGTGTGTGTGTGTGTGTGTGTGTGTGTGTATTTATTGAAATATATCAGCTTTTAACTTTAGCTTGTAACATTTTCCATTCATTTTAAAATCAAGTCACCCTCCTTTACAAACAACAAATAACAACTTCTGTACAAATATATGTAATGATGACAAATTGAAATAGAGAGTTCATATTGTTGTTGTATTTTGCAAATAAACGATCATACAGTACTGAAGACACATAAAGTGTACACTGATAGGTATGTCATAGGTTATTACTACAATGAGTTGTAGAAATCCACAAACATAGTATTGGAGCTAATCTACTTCTTTACAATCACACCTGCTGGTTTTCTGTGCAATAATAGTGATATTTTTTTCTATCACACAACACTGTTGGAATGTATCTAGGGGCTAGGACTTGTCAGCTGTCAGCAATGATTCTCTAATCTACCAGCTGTGTTCATAGTAAACTGATTACTGGTGGCAGCTGTAATAACTGTGATTTCACAAGGACTAGCACTAGTCACAAATCAAACTACTTACTCTAATCTAGGTCAAAGATGTCTAAGCAATGAGTTGCTCTTGTAAAACTAGATAGAAAGCTACAGACAAAATTAGATTTACTTTTTAAAATGAAAAAATGCCATTGTTACATCCCAGCTGTAACTAAATAATAATAGTAGTAGTAAAATAAATGTTGCTTGTTAACCATACATGTGCCTATGAATCAGGTTCAACATGAAGAACGGATTCAATTTCGAATCTTCTCCTGTTTCCTGGTTCAATCGATTAATTCACTGAATTGGATTAGCAATGGGGAGATTTGGTACGTATCAGTGTTTGGGTGGATTTAGATGGTATATTTCTGGGTGAGGGGGTCTAGTCCTCACAGCCTATCGGAGCCTTTTGCTTTTCTTGACTAGTCTGCGCTCTCCATGGTGGATTAGTTGGTAGAAGGACGGATAAACCGGGAGAGTTGGGTACTGAATGCCGGATCACCAATCACAGTCATCCATCGGGTAATTATAATAGAAAGATATCTTTTACAGAGCAACATTAATGACATGAGAGAGGGGTGGAGATGCTATGATTTCAGGGACATTACTTGCCGAGCGGGAATTTTCCTCCATAAAGACATAGGGGCACATTTAACAAATGACGGTATTGCACTATCGTGCACTTACCGTGAAAATAGGTGAAGGAAGTCTGCAATTGATATTTATGACAGCTCCGTTCGACTGTTCAATCTTCAAAACCACTAATTTTCGC
Source organism: Mixophyes fleayi (assembly GCF_038048845.1). Taxonomy (NCBI): domain Eukaryota; kingdom Metazoa; phylum Chordata; class Amphibia; order Anura; family Limnodynastidae; genus Mixophyes; species Mixophyes fleayi. Next base: position 242,697,383 of record NC_134406.1, read on the forward strand.
TGCAGTTCGTTTTTTCTAACAGTCACCATTCAACAGAATGGTGACTGCTCCTGGCCGCAATCTAACAAGTCCCGAAAAAACATTTTTTTCGGGAACTTGTCATATTAATGTACGCCACCAGCTGAGGCTGGCGTACATGAGGAAATCTAATGCTGTCAGCTCTGCTCCGGAGAGCAGAGCTGGACAGCGCATGTGTGGAGGGATCACATGATCCCTCCCTGTCACTCACCGCTCTGTCTCTGCTACTATAGTTGCAGAGACAGAGAGGGGATCTGTGTGCGCATGTCCAGTTCTTGGAACTGGACATGCGCACTTGAAGAGTGAGGAGAAGACCTGAAGACAGCGCTTCCGAAGAGGGGGGTAAGTATGTTTTTTTTTATCACTGAAACAGCAGTTTTTCGGAACTGCTGTTTCTCTGCACGGCTGTACATAAATGTGAGAAGTAGTTCAATCCTTATCATTGCGATAAGGATTGAAAACTACTTTTCACTTTATGTGAATAATGATAAATGTGCCCCATAAAGACTTGAGTTTTGCACCAACTGTGACCTGGCAGAGATCAGTTCTCACCTGTTGCTATTAACGGGACACATTGGGGCTGAAGCAAAAGGAGAGTAAATTATTCTTGAAAAACTTCCACATGTAGAGCCACAAACATCTCAAGTTGTGTCCACCTCTACATCAACCGCAAAAGTCTGGTTTCCAACAAGTCTTCATCGTCAGCGAATATTTTCACCTGCCCTGTAGCGTATATGGGTGTTTCTGCAGGATCGCATAAGTTTTGTGGAAACTTTACTGTACTCAACTAATGTTAGCATTACCTTCCATCCCCCTGTCCGGTGTGCCTAAGCGCCACTATTGGGCGTATGTGTAAGCCCACTTTCTGGGCATGCGCAAAAGAATTCCACACAAGACATACTATGCAAACAGGCGTACGGCCCATTGTGCATCAGAACATTGTGGTTATTCCAGCTGCTCTTTCCTGGAGCATTTCTAGGTGCACAGCTCAATGTAAAAAAAGAAGCTTCAAATACACAAATGTGTCACCTGTAACAAAGGCAGACCCAATCTCCCTTACTGATGATTAACTTAAACAAAACCGAGCAGTATTTTAGCAGAAAAACGGAAATATTTTTTTACTAAATTCATTTGGAAAATATTCATACAAATATGTTCATTTATGAAGGATATGAAAACCTGCACTATATATGGAAATCTAACGTCCAGTGTGACTAGGTTACACATATAAGAAGAATCGAAAGATTTGATATATGTTAGGAGCATGATGGCTCAGTGGTTAGCACTTCTGCCTCACAGTGCTTTGGTCATTAGTTTGATTCCTAACGAGGGTTTTATCTGTGTGGACTTTGCGTGAGTTTCCCCGAATGCTCTGGTTTATTCCCACACTCCTAAAACATACTGGTAGGTTAATTGATCGCTTACATAATTAACATTAGTCTGTGTGTGATAGGGAATTTAGATTGTAAGCTTCAATGGGGCAGGGACTCACGTGACTGACAAATATTTCTGTACAGTGCTTTAGAATTGGCAGTGCTATATAGATAAATGGTGATGAAAACCTAAAGAGTAGTAGTTACTGTAACACTCACGTCATACCATCAGCATGTTGCATTGGTCTACCCATCTTGTCTATACATATAAAACACCGGAGCAAGAGACGGAAATTAAATCTAGGAATACATTGGCTTCTAATTTTGTCAAGGTTTTCATTCACTTAGGTAATTTTGTCATGACTGTGTACTACATAATTACTATATACACATATCTGACACTATACAAATTAACACTTGTTACAACAACAAGCAAGTAAGCTTTTAAAATATTCCTCTATTCACTGATGCCCCTACTGGCTGTAGTGAGGTATAGCGCTGAAAATGTCTAAATGCTCAGATTGGATACAAGTGAATTGTGGTAACTCTACCAGGTGGTTCAATTGTGTGACTTCTGTTTTATTATTCAGATGATAGCTTGTATATTACAATATCATCTGTCTAAAAGAATGTCAGTTCTACAGCCCTGTTCCGCAGTACACTCAGGGGCGTAGCAAGGAGCCAGCGGCTGCAACTTGCCGATCCCCACGATTAAGGGAGCCGGAAGGATGTGACTGAAGAAGAAGAAAAACACCTCTGAAGTATTTCTCCAGGATGAGTTATTTTATAGATGGGCCACTTGTCCAGATCTACCACTCCACCCCAGCTGTTGACACCCCCCCGGAGAACATGCTCCACTTGTTACACCATTGTGAAATATTACAAAAAGGTCACATCAGTATTGGCACAATCAACCCAGAAGTACTGTACAGCCTCACTATGGTCTAAATTTCTAACATACTTGCCAACTCTCCTGGAATGTCCGGGAGACTCCCGCCATCCAGGTCGGTCTCCCGGACTCCCGCATCCCGCAACTCCCTGGCTAAAATAACGGCGATTTGCGGTGAATCGCATCACTTTGGCCCCACCCCCTTGACAAAACGGCATTCCTGTTGCGGGGGCGTGGCCAAAATGACACAATTAACCGCGTCCCGCCCCCTCCTGTCCTATCACCACACCCATCTCCCGCACTGCACTGCCTGAAAGTAGGCAAGTATGATCTATAATAATTTGCAAGCAACTTTTAGTTCATTTATCAATAAAATTTAAGTAATTGAATGTTACAAATTAGACATTAGAAAAAAAATACATAGAAAATAAAGTTATTAAAAAGTGGAACCAAAATTCCTAGGGTTGATCTAGAGCAGTGTTTCCCAAACCCAGTCCTCAGGGATCCGTAACAGAGCAGGTTTTCCATATCTCTTAGCTGGAGCACAGCTGTATTCATTACTGACTGATACATTTTGAAAGATCCACAGGTTGTATTAATTATATCACTTGTGACCTGGAAAACCCGCACTGTTAAAGGTCCCTGAGCACTGGGTCTGGGAAACACTAGTCTAGAGCAGACTTGCCAACTCTCCCGAAATATCCGGGAGACTCCCGCATTTTGCGAGAGTCTCCCGGGCTCCCGGGCGAGTGTGGCAATCCCCCGCATCTGGATAATTCTGCCCACTTCCTAGTGAAGTGGGCAGAATTAAGTCCCAAACGCCGCGATTCCCGGTGAATCGCGGCGTTTGGCCCCGCCCCCCGCTGTCAAATGACGCATTTTGCGTCATCACGTCATGGGGGCAGGTCCAAAATGACGCCACTTGGAGCCCCGCCCCCCCGTTACGCCCACCTCCTCTGCAGGCTCCCGGATTTCACCAACAGAAAGTTGGTAAGTATGGTCTAGAGTAACCAGCAAAGGCCTGCAGGCCAGCTGCAGCCCTATGCAATTTAGAAGACATTTTGGTGGGCCCCCATCCTCAATATATTCTGCTTTATTACATAATTTTTATACAACACTAAATACTAGACAACACTAGTATAGATGACGATCCTATGAGCCACCAGGCACAAATCTTGTCAGCTTAATTATAATGACGCTGGATTTAGCACCACTGAAAATATATAATTATCAGATGCAGGAAAAGTGTGGTTATAATTTTATTTTATAAACCTGGGCAACGTAATAGTAATCTGCTTTAATTATGAATAATTAACAAATGCTATCTTGGAAGAAATAAATTAATTTGGTAATAAGAGACAAATGAAACATACATAATTAATAGTGACATTTACAGAATGTTAAATAGGTAATATGTTAGCTTCTAACCAACTAAAATTAAAAGACTTCCTATTATAATTAGTATCTATAAAAGAAAATGGGTCTATTCTGATTGACATGCTGCAGATATGGTATATACAGGAGGATTACATCTTGCTGCCACAGTATCATCATCATCATCACCATTTATTTATATAGCGCCACTAATTCCGCAGCACTGTACAGAGAACTCATTCACATCAGTCCCTGCCCCATTGGAGCTTACAGTCTAAATTCCCTAACATACACACAGACACACACACTGACAGACTAGGGTGAATTTGTTAGCAGCCAATTAACCTACTAGTATGTTTTTGGAGTGTGGGAGGAAACCGGAGCACCCGGAGGAAACCCATGCAAACACGGGGAGAACATACAAACTCCACACAGATAAGGCCATGGTTGGGAATCGAACTCATGACCCCAGTGCGGTAAAGCAGAAGTGCTAACCACTGTGCTGCCCTATATAGTGTTAATTTGCTCAGTTTTGATGCAATTTCAGGGTTACTTAGTTTTAGGTGAAAGATAAAGGGTAAAAGCAAAAATTCATCTGTGCACTTGCGTTTCTAAGGCTGTATTTTGAGATGCACATATTGGAAGATAAGTGCAACTTGAAATCTAGCATGTAGACGTGACTGCCACAGCTATATACTCATAGAAAGCCTATGGGAGGCGCATAGATACGCCTCCTAAAAGGACACACCACTAAGGAGCGTGGTTGACTCCGTGCCCCTACTATACTGCTATCACCCTTGCCTCTCACTGATCTGCCTCTCCCGGCGTCAGGGGCCACAAATACAATTTATGTCCATTTCCAAAACATGCCCCTGGTTTCGTATGCATGCGCCGTTCGTAAAAGTGTGTCTTTGTGTTCTGCAATTGGATTAGCGCCCAACTCTACATCACACCCGCGATCTCCATGTTCCATAGAACATTTCAGAAAAGCAAAGAAAAGTTATGACCTTATTTCAGGTGTACATCTGCTGTTGCAGTATAGATTTACTAACTACTGTAAAACTGCCAATATAAACAAAACTATATATAAGGTGTACAGAGACCGCAGTAATACTGCGGTGACAGCCTGAAAGCTCAGTGACTTGAGCTTTACCCTAGAAGTAAATGAACGTGAACTTTTTTTGACCCAAGACCTCCTTTTCCTTTGGTACCTCTTCTGTATCCACCATGTACGTCATGCATTTATAGATACATCCCTGTCCCTTGCCTAAGCACTGAAATGCAGCATGACTACACCTACTGCGAGATATTCTTTTGGGTGCTTCCTGTTTTATGTTAATCTGTCACCAGACGCCTGCCAAGATATGTCTGCCAATATGTGAGCTTGTGTCTCTACACATACATACATATAAGGACATCTGTTCACCATAGATGCCAACTGTTCCTTAATTTCCAGGGACAATCCAAGGTTTTAAAGATATGTCTATGGGCATTTTCATCCATGGACATGTCTCTATTTTTCAGTATTGACCAATAAACGTTCTCATTTTCTGCATGTTAGATACAGTTCTTGCTATTTAGCCTTATACCTTAGTATTTGTTGAATAACTGTATGTCAGATTTATAATCAAATTCAGGATACATGTATATGTTGTGCTCCAAAGTCCACCGATATCATATATCACAATGTCTCCCTGGAAACTATATTAAAATGCTGAAAACTGCATTAATTAGAAGGCTTACTTTTTTCCATTTCAAAAGTATGAAAGCCCATAATAAGACAGTAAGACATCAGGGGGTAAATGTATGAAGCTCTGGGTTCTTCAACACCCGCGAGATCGGCGTCTTCAGCGCTTAAATTGAAAGCGGCGCTGCCTTGTAAAGGGAAGCTTCATACATTTACCCCCAGGGGTCTGAGTCATTAAGGCATGCAATGCAAAGATAACGGAATAAATTTGCACCTTGACAAAACCATGTTGCATTGGAGGGGGAGGTAAATTTAAAATGTGGGGGCAGATTTATAGTTGGGGGTAGGGCACATCCTAGATCATCTTTACATTTCAGTGTAAAAATAAAGCTACCAAGTATTTGTGTAGTCAATATTTTCGTGCAAAATAATAAACTAATTTGCTCCACTCGCCTTGTAACATGGTTTGTCCAGGAGCAAATTTACTCCTTTTTTTGCTTTGCTTGCCTTAATAAATCAAGTCCCAGATGAAGATTTGCTTAGTTGACCATCAACTTTTTACTCAAATACTTTAATCTTCATTGTTTTCTAGGGCATTACAATAAATACAAAAAAATCTACATGTAGAGAATAATTTAAAACTGGTATTTGAACACAAAAACAAAAACACAGAAAATTGAAAACAATATGTAGCAACAATATCAGCACATAACCTACATCCACACAAATAGCAAAAAGTATTGTCAACTTGTATAATATATACTACTAGATATAGTTTAGTGCATTTAAAAGGAACTCTTATGTATTAATCAAACAAACATCCCATTGTCTTTTGGGTAGGTTAATAAGTAGTGCATCAGTTGTTGTTGTCACATATTAATGAATATCCCCATTACAGCTTCAGCAAACTGCGAAGTAACTGCTCACAGCTCATTGGGCATGTTCCTACGGCGCAGTCACATTTAGCAGAATGCAAGCATTGGCTAGCAGTAATCATTCTTGCTGTAACGTTATACCTTCTTAATTGCAGCAAACACAACCAAGTGGAGAAGAATGCACACCTTGTTCAAAATCCGTCGTTTTACATATTAGGATGTAATTAACAGTCATTTTGCTCTCCCTAAGTCCTACAATTTTATAAATCTACTCTCATATTGTAAATAGCCCATAACTGATTTTTCTAAAATCATTTTTTTTAAAAAATAGTCCTAAAATATGATGAATCTAGGTAGCTTTAAATTGTCACTTATTGCAGCAATAACAACGTACTCATCGCTGTAATTTAATTTTAAGTGTGATAGCAGATAATTATTGGTCTAGAGGCTAATGTTCTGCTCCATACATGAGGGTCTTGCGCATTTGTGGAACTAAAATCCCTTTTGAAGCTCAAATCCCATTTGAGCTTCTAGGCCCAATGCTATTAAAACAAAAAAACAATAAAATGTCAAACTTTTTGAAAAAATATAGCAGGAGATATAATATATGTTATATTATACCTATACTCCAATAAATATAATCATTATAATTTAAACAGCTTCACACTGAAAAAATAATTCAATGAATGCATTATTTTTTCTGCCCTGTCCTTCTCTTAATGCTATCCTGATGTAACATAATGGGCATACTTGATAATTAGCTGATAAATAGGTTTTAGCATAGCCTTTGAGAGTGGTAACCCCTTTAATACACAGGGTGAAACAAAGAATCACCTTCAAAAACACCCTTTTTTTCCAGCAATAGGAATAGTAACCTTTGATAAATCAGTTCCAAAGACTTGAAAGAGGGTATACTTTTTAAAAATGATGAATTGCCCATTACTGCAACTATAGGAAATTGTTGAGAACAGTTAGTTATACATTACTTGCTGGTTGTTACACACAGAGGCGGATTGGCCATAGACCTTACAGGGAAGTTTCCCGGTAGGCCGATGGCCTAACGAGGCCACTTGGAGTCCACTTCGGATTTTCCTGGGGGGCGCGTTTGGATGCGGCTGGGGGAGGCACGTACAGGAAAGCAATCTAAAATATTGGTGTTCAGTGGGCAGCAACAGGCAGCCAATTGCTAGGTTCCCACGATGCTGTTCGGCAAACAGGAAGTCTGACTTCACTTCCTGTCTGCCTGATGTGAGAAGAGACGCTGCTCAGAGCAACTGAAGGTAAGTGAGGGGAGCTTAGTAAACTATACTATACTAAGGGGAGCTACCTATACTATACTAAGGGGGGGCTGCCTATACTATACTAAGGGGAGCTACCTATACTATACTAAGGGGGGCTGCCTATACTATACTAAGGGGAGCTACCTATACTATACTAAGGTGGGTTACCTATACTATACTATACTAAGGGGGGCTACCTATACTATACTATACTATACTAAGGGGGGCAACCTATACTATACTAAGGGGGGCTACCTATACTATACTAAGGGGAGCTACCTATACTATACTAAGGTGGGTTACCTATACTATACTATACTAAGGGGTGGCTGCCTATACTATACTAAGGGGAGCTACCTATACTATACTAAGGGGAGCTACCTATACTATACTAAGGTGGGTTACCTATACTATACTATACTAAGGGGGGCTACCTATACTATACTATACTAAGGGGGGCTGCCTATACTATACTATACTAAGGGGAGCTACCTATACTATACTAAGGGGGGCTACCTATACTATACTATACTAAGGGGGGCTACCTATACTATACTATACTAAGGGGGGCTACCTATACTATACTAAGGGGGGCTACCTATACTATACTATACTATACTAAGGGGGGCAACCTATACTATACTAAGGAGGGCTACCTATACTATACTAAGGTGGGTTACCTATACTATACTATACTAAGGGGTGGCTGCCTATACTATACTATACTAAGGGGTGGCTGCCTATACTATACTAAGGGGAGCTACCTATACTATACTAAGGGGAGCTACCTATACTATACTAAGGTGGGTTACCTATACTATACTATACTAAGGGGGGCTACCTATACTATACTATACTAAGGGGTGGCTGCCTATACTATACTAAGGGGAGCTACCTATACTATACTAAGGGGAGCTACCTATACTATACTAAGGGGAGCTACCTATACTATACTAAGGTGGGTTACCTATACTATACTATACTAAGGGGTGGCTGCCTATACTATACTATACTAAGGGGTGGCTGCCTATACTATACTAAGGGGAGCTACCTATACTATACTAAGGTGGGTTACCTATACTATACTATACTAAGGGGGGCTACCTATACTATACTATACTAAGGGGTGGCTGCCTATACTATACTAAGGGGAGCTACCTATACTATACTAAGGTGGGTTACCTATACTATACTATACTAAGGGGGGCTACCTATACTATACTATACTAAGGGGGGGCTGCCTATACTATACTAAGGGGTGGCTGCCTATACTATACTAAGGGGGGCTGCCTATACTATACTATACTAAGGGGAGCTACCTATACTATACTAAGGTGGGTTACCTATACTATACTATACTAAGGGGGGCTACCTATACTATACTATACTAAGGGGGGGCTGCCTATACTATACTAAGGGGTGGCTGCCTATACTATACTAAGGGGGGCTGCCTATACTATACTATACTAAGGGGAGCTACCTATACTATACTAAGGTGGGTTACCTATACTATACTATACTAAGGGGGGCTACCTATACTATACTATACTAAGGGGTGGCTGCCTATACTATACTAAGGGGAGCTACCTATACTATACTAAGGTGGGTTACCTATACTATACTATACTAAGGGGGGCTACCTATACTATACTATACTATACTATGCTAAGGGGGGCAACCTATACTATACTATACTAAGGGGAGCTACCTATACTATACTAAGGTGGGTTACCTATACTATACTATACTAAGGGGGGCTACCTATACTATACTATACTATGCTAAGGGGGGCAACCTATACTATACTATACTAAGGGGGGCTACCTATACTAAACTATTGGGGGGATACCTATACTATACTATACTAAGAGGGGGCTGCCTATAGTATACTATACATTTGTCCTGCATGGCTTTAGAGATGACCCATTGTGTGTAAAGTCATCACATCTAGGTTTTCCTAGATGTTACTACAACCAAATTCCTGTAGTTCTAAATCCCGCCTACTTTTGTGTTGGCCCCACCTACAGGTATTTTGGTCCCGCCGACATAAGGCCACTTCAATAATTTTTTCCAGGCCCACTTTAAGTTCCCAATCCGCCCCTGGTTACACACATATCCTTGAAAGATCTCTGTAAAATATTTTCGCTGCCCGTCTATCTCTAATACACCCATGCTCACATGCTGGCTCAGGTAAACATGGGAGTCTCAGGGTGCAATGCTTTTTTGGGGAGGGGGGAGGTGTAAACTTTTTTGATATGCAAAATTGTGGACGTGTGAGGTATAAACTGAATATAAAATTTAAAGAGTTGTTCTCCAAAGTAAAAAGAAAACATGAAAGAAAAAAGTAGCAAGGTTTAAATCTTGACATATTCCCATGGTAAAGGCACAAGACAACGGGGGGTATTCAGTTATGTGTGGAGTGTCTCCAGAACGACTATGAAGGCACTCTCCATTACCACAATATCGTGCATTTCTCTTAACCCCCACCCCCATAGGGTTGTGAGGAGAAATTTGTGAGGGTGCGGTACCGCATTAACAGAAAAAGTGCACAGCTGTAATGTTCCTCCAATCATCGCGGCTAATTGAATACTCCCAATGAGTCACCCTAGGGTGGGCACTTGAGGATAAGTAAGAAGGAGAGATGGCGACAGACCCCTCCACATCTTCACCCACACTAGAGCCTGGTGTTAAACAAACTGAGGGACAAAGATTACTATGACCCTTTTAAAAAGCCATGTGAAGCAAAGTTTTGAAAACACTGGAACATAAACATTGGTGAGAGGGTTGAAGGAAGTTGTATTTCAAATTAAGGTTGATTTTGTTTGTTTTTACCCATCGCTGATTAGACTAACGAGGAAGGCATGGGAGTGCTACAAGCATATTAGCCTAGGACGGCCTGAACCCTTAATCAGACCCGGTCTGTGGTGCTGATGGAGAAGTGGGCCCTAATGCATTCGGGATTATTGGGTCTGTACATCAGCTGAGTGTAGTGACCTCACCTCAAGCAATAATTCATACAACACAGAAAAAGTGTGACCGGGGATAAGCACAATGACACAAAAATAGGCAATTTAACAGCATACTTACCAACTGTCTGAATTTTAATTTCAGGAGCCTGCGGAGGAGGTGGGCGTCACGGGGGGGGGGGGCGGGGCTCCAAAATGAGCGGCCAAACGCGGGAATTGCGGCGTTTGGGACCTAATTCTGTCCACTTCACTAGGAAGTGGGCAGAATTATCCAGATGCGGGAGATCGCCACACTCTCCCGGGAGTCCATGAAACTCTCGCAAAATGCGGGAGTCTCCCGGACATTCTGGGAGAGTTGGCAAGTATGTTGAACAGTAGTCAAGCAATTGTCCACTAAATGTAAACTTCGTCTCTCTTTTAATACAATCACGGTTCCCTGAGTCTAGTGCATGCGAACATTGACCACAAGCAGACGAAACTCGTCCTGACCTTTCTGAGTGCAACAAAAATATTAGTCTGATTACTTGTGAAACAACAGATAGGACTTGGGTGTGTAATATAAGCTACTATATACAAATAATAGTATTTTGATGTATAGAAACAAACAGTCTGATAACATTTATTAATACACACGTGTATTTTATATTAAATAACAGTTCAAACTATAAGAAGTGACTAAGCATATGCCTTAATTATGTCCAAATGCTGTTTGGTCACATCATGAGCCTATTTCTGCACATTTCTCTTATTTATATGGAACATCCATCAATTAGCTCATCTAGATGGTGGCATTGGCAAGATGAACAAAACGTTGCTCCAAATAGGATGAGCTGGCAGATTATGACATTTGATTGATTCCTTTCTTACGGTGGTCTATGCACTTTGTATTTCACCCAAATGCCAAATAGAGCATGATACAGGCAGATCGTTTTGCTATACATTACCAATTTAAGGGAACTAAACAAAAACACAATTTAAGAAGGTAATTGTTTAGTGAAACAAGCAGAAAAAAACACATTCAGGGCAACAAATACTCAAGGCAGCAATTTACCTAATCTACAACTTGTGTACCTAACATCCTCTTGTATGACCGTAAGTAGACAAACGGCGTAACATGTTGCCAGACTATTATAAATTATGTCTGTATTAATTGCAATGCCAATACTTACAGTGGCTTTAATTTAAATTATTTTAACAGTTATTACCAGTGAGTGGTCTAAAAATTGCTTATTATAACTCACTGATGACATGTCAAGATGCTAGTCGTCATGATCTAACGGTTGATTATAGGTCAGAACATGAACTGCGGAAGCTCTGAAACGGTCTAATTTATTGAAAATTATAAAGTGAAGCATTTCACCTGATTATAGCTCAAAAAGGTCATCCGTCTACTCCAAGCCTACACAGTTACTGCCATGCATTTGTTGGTTAAGCTAATTAGGCAGCAGAATGAATACAGTACATGCACATTTTAATGATATAGAGTGACAAATGTAAAAAGTCACAAGGCATGCAGGTTTCAGTGATATGAAGTGTCTCAGAGAACATAGTGAAAAAGAAAAATAAGAGTCCTTTAGGTACATATGTTATACAAGTTAACCCGTGCATGATACTCATGCATTCTAGTCAAATCAAGCTACTTAAGGTGTTAAAAAGGTTCTTGTCATGCATTTGGGCCTAGCCCAGGCCTCCTCAGGGGAAGAACGTTACTTCCCGACGTAAGTGCCCTTTTTTAACGTGGTTTTGTCCACATGTCACCACCTTATCATTTTTCTCCATCACCTCATCCTTCATCTTCATCGCCACATCCTTCATCAAGCTAAGGTGTTAAAAACTCCCCACTGTCACCCCCGGAAACCACCAACCACTCCCAACTGTCACTTCTCCTTCAAGAAATATATAGGTCAGTGTATAACTCTGCCCAGCAGGTGGCGCTGCAGCTTGGTTATTTTTTTTTCACACACGCCACTAGGCATTTATATAGTAGATAAAGTATGCCCCATTTGTGTAAAAAATATTATTATTATTATTATTATAGTCATTTATAGTGCCAATCATACTACACAGAGCTGTACAGAGAATGTATAGTAATCCACATCAACCCCTGCCCCACTGGAGCTTACATTCTATATTCCTTACCACACACTCACACACTAGGGTCCATTTTTATGAGAAGCCAATTAACCTACCAGTATGTTTTGGACTATGGGAGGAATCCCACACAAACACAGGGAGAACATACAAACTCCACACAGATGGGCCCCGGGTTGAAACCAAACCCCAGCGCTATGAGGCAACAATGCTATCCACAGTGCTGCCCCGGAGATACCAATATATCTCTATGTCCATACTGTAACCCTTACTGAGCTCTACAAAGAGATTCCCTCTTCTTCTTATGTCTGAGGTGTGATTTGTAAGGTGGTAGGTTTTACTTATTAGTCTTAGTGAGATTCTCAATGTGAGATTATTAAATATGTCAGATGAATTAATATTAATTAATATAAATGAATAAGTTATCTTAAAATTCGGTTGGGTACGGTATATCGATTGCGGAAAAATCCAACACTTACGAGACCTACAAATAAAAAACGAATGTATTAAAAACCGATATAAATATTAATAGACTTACCTGAAAACTAACTGTGCTGATCACCGATGGAGAAACATGATGACCACAAGTGATTTCGAATGGAGAGCTGTCCGGCACTACTGTTTAGTGTCATTGCGACTTCTATTAATGTTGATTTAAAGCGGCAATGTCAGGTTAAATGTTTAAACACTTAACCTGCAGGGTCCCGACAATGGCGCTATAAATTAACATTAATAGTCACAATGACACTAAACTGTGGTGCCGGTCAGCTCTTCATTCGAAATCACTTGTGGTCATCATGCTGCTCCACCGGTGATCTGCACAGTTGGTTTTCAGGTAAGTCTATTAATATTTACATCGGTTTTTAATACATTAGTTTTTAATTTGTAGGTCCTGTGGGTGTCGTAATTGTGGCAATTATGTTAACGATTACCACCGCTTAAAATGCTTCATTTCTACAAACATGTTGCAAAAAGAAAAATCTCTGTCTCTGTGATGACATTGCCATGTGAGTTACACAAGAATGTATACAATTTAAGTGACTATGGAAATGTTCTTAAGGATAGTATATAGCTCCTCCCAAGGCATGCTGGATCCTCTTTCTCTTCTGCAAATCCCTCCTTCCCTCCCATCATAATTGTCAATGTATGCTTGTAACGTTTAACCAGTTTTCTTATCCTACAGAGCAGGCACAGTTGGCAGAAAGGCGCATTTGTGAGTCGGCGACCGGTTCATACGGTGCTATCGCTGATTGGCCGCACGCACGTCTGCACTAAGAGAAAGCCTTACATATGTTTAAAGAGGAAACACACATAAAATGTAAATTTTACTATTGGGTTTAGTTTACTAAGCCTGGGGTGTGGTGCTCTCCCAGACAAGAGATAGAGAGCTTGCAGAGGTGCTGGTGTACTTTGTCAGGGTTGTACATGTGCAGGAGAGGTGTTGACTCGGACCCAGAGCACACTCTAATGAAGACAGATGTATCAAGGCTACAGTACCAGAGACAGCGCCACTGTTGCTGTAGATGTGACCAGATGATTAGGGTCAATGTAAATGGCGATACCATCTCAATTACATCTTCACCGCCTTTTCCTTTACTTTTCTTTTTGGTTTATTTGAAGGGAGTTTCTCTCTGCACACCCCCCCTTCCCCCTTGTTAACTTTCTCTTTTTCTCACTTTCCCTTTTCCACACTCTTTGTTCTCACCTTTTCACCATTTGTTAGTTTCTATGTGCCTCCCTATCACTGTGTCTCTGTGTAATCTGCTGCCTTCTCACCGCAGCAGTTAGTGTGACAGAGCATTTGTTAGTGTTTCACGCATTTCGCCAATCTACAGAATTAATAAGAGAGAGCTGTGTGTGAAAAAGAAGAATTCTGCATAGAACACTTAAATTAAATCCACAGGAGACACTTGTCAAATTCCGCAGCCAAAAGTCACATGATGAAAATATTCCGCAGAGCAGTTTTGAACATTTTGCTCATGTCTAGTTGAAAGCAATACAGCCAAGCAACGCTAGATGTATAGATCCAGTTTCCCTAATTAGTTTATTTTGGGCACCACTTCATCTAAAGCAGTGATCATGAAATGGCTGTCTTGATGACACAGTCTGAATGCAATGTTGTTTTACTAAGCAGTAGAGTAATTAAAGCTAGATCATTAATTTGTAGTGACCATGGTCAATGCAGGGAATCAATATTTCATTTTAAGTGCACTCTGGCATTCCTAAAAGCAATTCTTAATTGAAGAATGCTTTTAATATCACCTACAGTGCTTAATAGATAAATTGCCAGGTTTTTTACTGCAAAACAAAGGAAAAATTATATATTACAAAAGAAAAAGAAAAGCACAGGCTTAGGGGGAACATTTACTAAAACTTCTAAAAAGGACAAGTGGAGGTGTTGCCTATAGAAACTAATCATGTTCTAGAATGCACTAGATAAATGATGGATATGATGTGATTGGTTGCTATGGGCAACACCTCCACTTTTTCTTTTGCAAAGATTTAGTAAATCTGCCCATTAGCCAGTGTTTATTGAAACATAACTGAGCGACCTGTTGTGTATGATGCCTGTAGGTGTGTACCCCACGCCCCCCCCCCCCTTGTCCCCTGTCCTTTCTTTTCCCTCGTAACGTTTTCCCCTTGTCTTGCTTTCTGTATCCTAAATCTCAAAACCCTAATAAAAACTATTGTTGAAAAAACATAACTGTGCCAGACTCTCAATAGTGAACATTCATATCCTGGGTTCTGGCAGAGTGCTGTATCCAGACAGACTCCAGCACAATACCTCCCAACTGTCCCGAACTTTTTCAGAACATCCTGACTCAAGGGTCACAAAAGGGGTGGAGCTTAACAGAAAAGCGGGTGGAGTTTTGCTCATGTTTATTAATTTGTGGGTAGAGTTTGGGCGGAACCCATTTTGCGGATTTCCTCTCTTAACTTATAATACATCTCAGCTTCTGAATTTAATCGCAAAGATTGTTGCAAAAATACCGTTTCTAACCTAATAACACGTTGTTTGTGAAATTATACTATACTACTACGTAAGGTAGCAGCTACGCCAATCCTCCGTGGTCTGTATATAATAAGACCCCTGACAATAACAAAATGTTGTAAAATAAAATAAACCACGAGAATAGAAGCAGCAGAAAAGGTTATTAAGTCATTGCACAGAATGGCCGATAGGAAGCAGGTTGCTGTT
This sequence comes from Mixophyes fleayi, assembly GCF_038048845.1. NCBI lineage: Eukaryota > Metazoa > Chordata > Amphibia > Anura > Limnodynastidae > Mixophyes > Mixophyes fleayi. The sequence goes on from NC_134406.1 coordinate 242,713,135, forward strand.
TTTCAAGATGTTGGCAAAGACCAAACGTTACATAGAAAGACGGTATATATTGGGCTTCATTAAAATATTTTAGGAAAGATGGTTTTCTGTCTTTAATTTTTCTGATTGTGTTTTACTTCATACTTGCCAACGTTTAAAACCTAAAACTATTTAAAAAGCCAAAATTAACGGCATTGAATAGCAGGGCAGGGCTTAATGGTGCAACCACATCATAAAGACCCATCTCCACAAGTGTCCGGGAGCATACCTCACCCTCTGGCAGTCCGGGAGGACTCCACGAAATTTGGAAGCGTCTCAGAATTTCCGTGATAGTAGGCAAGTACGCTTTACTTTTGTTGGGAAGGGGGTGAAGGGTGAGGTGGGTGATCCCCCTTGACCAGGATAAGTTGCCCTATCTCCCAACTGCATGGGGAAAAAGTAAGACCATTCAGAACTCATTTATCAGGACCATTAGGGATATTAGAAAGGACAACTACCGCAAGTGTAGCACACCTAAATAGCAGAATGTGTGACGGAACTCATGTGCAATGATCAAAAAAAGTATTTGTAAGTATCTTTCCAAACATATTAAAAATTTTAAAATAGATTCCCTTTTTTAAACTAAGCAGGTTTTCCTTGCTATTTATTAAGTGTTGGTGGACAGAATTCATAAATACTGAAATACGAAAGCATTATTTAACAGATAGATTGTGCGTTGAATGTGAAGCCTGCACAGCACTGGCTCATTCAAAACAATAAACCTTAAAAGAAATACCCGTGAAATGGGGTGATGTGAAAGACCCTATGGAGAGCTGGGGCAGGCCATACAGGGGGGAAAAAACTATTATATATATGTCACTCACCGGACCGTGAGTGCCTCTTCCCGGACATTTAGGAACCGTGGCCGTCCTCCATCCTGAGGGTCTGCGCATGCGCAGCCCTTTCCTATACTTCAGTGTATGTCCCTTTAACTTAATTGGCAGATCAGGCAACCTCCCTATATTAAGCACCTGTGGTCAACACCACGTTGCCTGATCTTGGAGTCTCATTCCCTATGAGTCTCTGAAGGTGTTCCTGTATTCCTCGTGTTTTCAGCGCTGCTGATTCCTGTGGTTTCCAAACCACTTCTACTTCTGTGGTTTCCAAACCACTTCTACTACTGTGGTTCCCATACCACTTCTACCATCAACTGTATCATCGTGACTGTTTGCTGATTCCTATCCGCTGCCTCCGTGCACTACAGTCTTCCAAACCACTTCAACGCTATTACATTTCACTGTGACTGTTTGCTGGTTCCTACCCGCTGCCTCCGTGCACTCCAACCTTTACTTTACATCCACTCACCTGTTCCTCATCAAGTCCGTGAGCTGATTCCTATCCGCTGCCTCCGTGCACTACAGCCTCCAGCCTACAACTCGCCTGTGTTCATTATCGTGACTGTTAGCTGATGTCTATCCGCTGCTTCCGTGCACTACAGCCTCCAGCCTACAACTCGCCTGTGTTCATCATCGTGACAAGTTAGCTGTTTCCTATCCGCTGCCCCTGTGCACTGCAGTCTCTTCTCAGCTCTCCTGTGTTTCCTCGAGACTGCTGCTCTCATTGCCATTCACTACTCTCCGTGATCAACAGCTCCTGGTCTACTCTGCTCTCCCGTGTTCCACCGCTACGGACACCTATTGGTTGCTACTGGTTACCTCCGTGTACCGCAGAGTCCTGCTGCTGCTGACCGCGCTATCACCCATCTCCTGCTGACCCGCTCTCCACGACTTCACGTGTTCCGCAGGTCTACCCTCCTGTCAGCATTGGATTTATATCTCATCAACTACTCCTCTGCTGGATCATCTCCACTCTCCTGGGCCCTCCTTGAGTCCTGTTCCACGTGTTACTGATTCCTGTGGATTCGTGTCCCTGTTGGTCTACTTATCTGTGCGCTGCACCTACTAGACCGCTGTCTCATCTATCCTGGGACTTCTCATCCAGCCGGCCTCCTGCCGCTCAGGTATCGCTGCACTCCTATCTGACTGCCTGCTTCTGAACCACGGTATGCATACTTCTCATTGACTGTGCTGGTGTATTGCATATCTTGCTGGACTGTGTTGGTTCTCCTCTGGAGTCTGCTATCCGCTGAGTCTATTGCCATCACTGACTGTGTTAACTTGTGCTGGACTACTTCAAGAGACTTTCTATATTTGCAGACCTGTTCAGTCATTTATATATATTGTGCATGTTACTGTGGATCGTGTATAAGGTGCCTGTGTATATCCTGTGTTGCAGTCTCTCCCCGTGCACCTCCTCACATATATATTCAGTGGTACAACTTGCTAGTAGCAGACCACTGATCCCTGTTTCCAGTATCACCTGTTCCAGTATCCTCTCACATAACAGTGGTACAACTTGCTATCGCAGACCACTGACTCCCCGGATACCTCCACTTGGATTCCATTCCTTCACTCAGACAGCGGTACCACTTGCTATCCGCAGACCGCTGACTCTCATCACCTCCTCGTTTCTGTTGGACATTCCTCCTCACTATAGCAGTGGTACAACTTGCTATCGCAGACCACTGACTACCTTCACGTGTCCTTGTCCTACAGTTCCTCGTGTACTATTACCTCCATATTACCAGTGCTGCTAGTCATAGACTTTCCTGAGCATCTCATCATCTGCTGCTTCCTGGTCCGTGATCACCCAGCTACCAGAGTACCCTATTACCATCTACATTGCTCTGGTAAGCCTACCACCTGGTGATCCCTGGGTAAAGACTCCTAGTGCCCGTGATAGTAAGATCAGGCCATGACAGACCCAGATACGGAACCTACAGCCAAAGAGATGCTGCAGCATCTGGTCAGCCGTGTGGAGCAACAGGATGCCCGCCAACAGCTGTTACTTCAGTGTTATCAATCGTTAACCTCCCAAGGAACATCTGGACAGACTGTGACAGCTACTACTGAGGCTCCTGTGCTTTCCTCCGTTTCCCCAGCGCCATCCCAGGTGTCTACAGCTTCTACGCTTCACCTGCCTACTCCGTCAAAGTACGATGGGGACCCCAAAACTTGTAGGGGTTTCCTTAACCAATGTTCAGTCCATTTTGAGCTCCAACCTCAAAATTTTTCTACCCATCGTTCCAGAGTGGCCTATCTTATCTCTTTGTTTTCTGGACAAGCCCTGGCTTGGGCCTCCCCTCTGTGGGAAAGAAACGACCCAATATTGCAAGATAGTGCCAAATTCATTTCTACATTCCGAAGTGTGTTCGATGAACCAGGTCGTGTGACCTCCGCTGCTTCCAGCATCCTCCGTCTGCGACAAGGATCTCATACAGTAGGACAGTACGTCATTCAATTTAGGATCTTAGCCTCTGAACTTCAGTGGAACACTGAAGCCCTAGTTGCCGCCTTCTGGCAGGGGCTCTCCGATAAAATTAAAGATGCACTGACTACCCAGGAGCTTCCTTCGTCACTTGAAGATCTGATCTCTCTTTGCCATCGTGTTGATATGAGATTTCGTGAAAGAGAGGCTGAGAAAACAACTTCTGCTAAAGCACCTCTTCGTTCTAACCCTCAATTTCGTCCAGTTTCACCCTCTGTGATTCCCATGGAGATAGGACGTTCCAAATTATCTTCAGAGGAGAGGAAACGAAGAGTAAAGAATAGACTCTGTATCTATTGTGCTGATTCCACTCATATGCTCAGCTCTTGCCCTAAGAGATCGGGAAATGCCAGGCCCTAACTAGTTCTGGAGAGGTGAAGTTAGGGTCCCTGGAGTCCTCTCCATCTTCCATGAAATCTAAAGTCTGCGCCTTTGATGTTACAATTTCCTGTGCTACCAAAACCTTTGAGTCACAGGCATTGATTGATTCCGGAGCAGCAGGAAATTTTATCTCCAAATCATTAGTAAATCAATGGTCCCTACCAGTGATTACCTTAAAAACACCCATTACTGTGACGGCTATAGATGGATCACGTCTCATCAACGGTCTCATCACCCAGAGTACGTCTCCAGTAACCCTTCTGATTGGTGCCCTGCATCATGAAGAAATATCGTTTTTAATCCTCCCTGTTACGACTAGTCCAATTGTCTTAGGCCTTCCATGGCTTCAGTGTCACTCTCCCCAGATTGACTGGCGCACCCCTCAAGTCACGTCTTGGGGGTCTGAATGTCACCATCATTGCCTTTCCCAAGTCATTCCTCTCAAAGTACAGCAATCTTCCATCTCATCTACCTCACCGGGACTCCCTCCTCAATATGCTTCATTTACTGATGTTTTTGATAAAGCTCAGTCTGAACGTCTTCCTCCTCATCGTTCTTGGGATTGTCCGATCGATCTTCTACCTGGCAAGACTCCCCCCAGGGGTCGGGTCTATCCACTCTCGTTACCTGAAACTCAAGCTACATCTGAGTATATACAGGAGAACCTCCAGTGTGGGTTTATTCGACCTTCCACCTCTCCCGCTGGAGCTGGGTTCTTCTTCGTTAAAAAGAAGGATGGATCTTTACGCCCTTGCATAGATTTTCGTGGACTCAATGCCATTACTATCAAGAATCGGTATCCCATTATGCTGATCACTGAGCTATTCGATCGCATCAAGGGAGCCCGTATCTTTACTAAGTTGGATCTTCGTGGTGCCTACAATTTAATCAGAATCCGTTCCGGTGACGAATGGAAGACAGCGTTTAACACCAGAGACGGGCATTACGAATATCTGGTAATGCCTTTCGGGCTGTGTAATGCCCCCGCTGTTTTTCAAGGTTTCATCAATGAGATCTTCCGGGACTTATTATATGTATGTGTCGTCATCTACCTGGACGACATATTGATCTTTTCACAGGACCTGCCTTCTCACCACCAACATGTGGCAGAAGTCCTTTCCAGGCTACGGAAAAATTCATTGTTTTGTAAATTAGAAAAATGTTCATTCGAATTACCCCAGATTCCATTCTTGGGGTATATAGTTTCCGGAGTTGGCCTGAAGATGGATCCAGACAAGGTGAATGCTGTACTACATTGGCCCCAGCCAACTACTCTTCGTGCTATCCAGCGTTTTTTAGGTTTTGCCAATTACTATAGACGCTTCATTCAAGACTTTTCTTCCATTGCATCTCCTATTGTGGCCCTGACTAGGAAGGGGGCTAATCCTAAGCAATGGTCACCTGAGGCTCTTCAAGCCTTTCAAACACTAAAAGAGTCCTTCTCTTCGGCTCCAATCCTTCGACAGCCTGATGTGACACTCCCCTTCTTCCTGGAAGTAGATGCCTCTAATGTGGGCTTAGGAGCTATTCTCTCTCAACGCTCGGAACAGCAAAAATTCCATCCTTGTGCCTTCTATTCTCGGGGCCTCCTGCCCGCAGAGAAGAATTATACTATCGGGGACAAGGAGTTACTAGCTATCAAAGCTGCATTAGAGGAATGGAGATACTTATTGGAGGGAGCTCGCCATCCGGTGACGATCTTCACGGATCATAAGTACTTGTCATATCTCCAGTCTGCCCAATGCTTGAACCCTCGTCAAGCAAGATGGTCTCTTTTCTTTTCCCGTTTTGAATTAATTATAACCTTCAAACCAGCTGCCAAGAACAAAAAAGCTGACGCTTTATCTAGAGCTTTTGTGACGTCCTCTGATATAGAAGAGGTTTCCAACCATACCATTCTAGACCCCAAATGTATCTCACTGGCTGCTTCATCCACCAAAACGCTACCATTTGGGAAGACCCTCGTGCCTTCTACTCTAAGGAGGAAAATCCTTTCGTGGTTCCATGCCTCTCGTTTTTCTGGACACGCCGGTGAACACAAGACCTTTGAGATTCTCTCTCGAAGTTACTGGTGGCCCTCAATGAGGAGAGACGTCAAAGAGTTCATTGCTTCCTGTGAGCTATGTTCCCAGTTCAAATCCTCCCGCAGAACTCCAGCAGGGTTGCTGCGACCACTACCCATTCCGTCCAAACCGTGGACCCATATTAGTATGGATTTCGTTACTGACTTACCACCTAGTAAGAATCATAACACTATTTGGGTGGTGGTGGACAGATTTTCGAAGATGGCTCATTTTATTCCTCTATCTGGTTTGCCTTCCTCGTCTACTCTGGCTGAACATTTCATTAAAGAGATCTTCCGTATCCATGGATGTCCTTCTGAGATTGTGTCGGATAGAGGAGTACAATTCGTTTCCAGATTCTGGCGAGCCCTTTGTAAAACCTTGGGCATACGATTAGCACTCTCATCTTCTTACCATCCGCAATCTAACGGACAAACTGAACGTGTCAATCAAGATCTTGAGACTTTTATAAGGATGTTCTCTTCAGCCAATCAAGACAACTGGGTAGAGTTGCTTCCTTGGGCTGAATTCGCCCATAACAACATGTACCATGAGTCATCATCCAAAACTCCATTTTTTGTGGTCTACGGTCACCATCCGTCTTTTCCGGAATTTCCTGCCCTCCCGCCCACCCAAGTTCCTGCGGTGGAGACTGCTTGTCAGACCTTTAAAAATATCTGGTCTCAGGTCAAAACCTGTTTAAAGAAGACATCTATCAAATATAAATCTTTCGCAGATAAGAAGAGGCGGGCTATTCCACCACTAAAAATTGGAGATCGTGTCTGGTTATCTACTAAAAACATTCGTTTGAAGGTTCCATCTATGAAATTCGCCCCTCGTTTTATTGGTCCATATAGGATCATTCAAGTAATCAATCCAGTATGTGTGAAACTTCTTCTTCCTAAGAATCTTCGGATTTCTAATGCCTTCCATGTGTCTTTACTCAAACCTCTTATTATCAACCGTTTCTCAAATCCTCCCTCAGCTCCGCAGCCAGTTCAAGTTCATCAGGAGGAGGATTTTGAGATTACTGAGGTACTAGACGCAAAAATTTCGCGAGGAGTCCTCCGTTTCCTCGTTCATTGGAAGGGCTTTGGTCCTGAGGAGCGCTCTTAGATCAAAGCTGAAGATCTTAATGCTCCTGCCCTTTTGAAGAAGTTCTACTCCAAAAATCCGGACAAGCCCGGTTCCAGGCGTTCTGTGCCCACCTTTAAAAGGGGGGGTACTGTCACTCACCGGACCGTGAGTGCCTCTTCCCGGACATTTAGGAACCGTGGCCGTCCTCCATCCTGAGGGTCTGCGCATGCGCAGCCCTTTCCTATACTTCAGTGTATGTCCCTTTAACTTAATTGGCAGATCAGGCAACCTCCCTATATTAAGCACCTGTGGTCAACACCACGTTGCCTGATCTTGGAGTCTCATTCCCTATGAGTCTCTGAAGGTGTTCCTGTATTCCTCGTGTTTTCAGCGCTGCTGATTCCTGTGGTTTCCAAACCACTTCTACCTCTGTGGTTTCCAAACCACTTCTACTACTGTGGTTCCCATACCACTTCTACCATCAACTGTATCATCGTGACTGTTTGCTGATTCCTATCCGCTGCCTCCGTGCACTACAGTCTTCCAAACCACTTCAACGCTATTACATTTCACTGTGACTGTTTGCTGGTTCCTACCCGCTGCCTCCGTGCACTCCAACCTTTACTTTACATCCACTCACCTGTTCCTCATCAAGTCCGTGAGCTGATTCCTATCCGCTGCCTCCGTGCACTACAGCCTCCAGCCTACAACTCGCCTGTGTTCATTATCGTGACTGTTAGCTGATGTCTATCCGCTGCTTCCGTGCACTACAGCCTCCAGCCTACAACTCGCCTGTGTTCATCATCGTGACAAGTTAGCTGTTTCCTATCCGCTGCCCCTGTGCACTGCAGTCTCTTCTCAGCTCTCCTGTGTTTCCTCGAGACTGCTGCTCTCATTGCCATTCACTACTCTCCGTGATCAACAGCTCCTGGTCTACTCTGCTCTCCCGTGTTCCACCGCTACGGACACCTATTGGTTGCTACTGGTTACCTCCATGTACCGCAGAGTCCTGCTGCTGCTGACCGCGCTATCACCCATCTCCTGCTGACCCGCTCTCCACGCCTTCACGTGTCCCGCAGGTCTACCCTCCTGTCAGCATTGGATTTATATCTCATCAACTACTCCTCTGCTGGATCATCTCCACTCTCCTGGGCCCTCCTTGAGTCCTGTTCCACGTGTTACTGATTCCTGTGGATTCGTGTCCCTGTTGGTCTACTTATCTGTGCGCTGCACCTACTAGACCGCTGTCTCATCTATCCTGGGACTTCTCATCCAGCCGGCCTCCTGCCGCTCAGGTATCACTGCACTCCTATCTGACTGCCTGCTTCTGAACCACGGTATGCATACTTCTCATTGACTGTGCTGGTGTATTGCATATCTTGCTGGACTGTGTTGGTTCTCCTCTGGAGTCTGCTATCCGCTGAGTCTATTGCCATCATTGACTGTGTTAACTTGTGCTGGACTACTTCAAGAGACTTTCTATATTTGCAGACCTGTTCAGTCATTTATATATATTGTGCATGTTACTGTGGATCGTGTATAAGGTGCCTGTGTATATCCTGTGTTGCAGTCTCTCCCCGTGCACCTCCTCACATATATATTCAGTGGTACAACTTGCTAGTAGCAGACCACTGATCCCTGTTTCCAGTATCACCTGTTCCAGTATCCTCTCACATAGCAGTGGTACAACTTGCTATCGCAGACCACTGACTCCCCGGATACCTCCACTTGGATTCCATTCCTTCACTCAGACAGCGGTACCACTTGCTATCCGCAGACCGCTGACTCTCATCACCTCCTCGTTTCTGTTGGACATTCCTCCTCACTATAGCAGTGGTACAACTTGCTATCGCAGACCACTGACTACCTTCACGTGTCCTTGTCCTACAGTTCCTCGTGTACTATTACCTCCATATTACCAGTGCTGCTAGTCATAGACTTTCCTGAGCATCTCATCATCTGCTGCTTCCTGGTCCGTGATCACCCAGCTACCAGAGTACCCTATTACCATCTACATTGCTCTGGTAAGCCTACCACCTGGTGATCCCTGGGTAAAGACTCCTAGTGCCCGTGACAATATATATATATATATATATATATATATATATATATATATATGTACACATACATATACAGACAAATACATATACACACACACATACATGTATACATACGCACAAATTAATATATACACACATTATTATATACACACATTTATAAATTATATAAAATATATATATATATATATATATATATATATATATATATATATACATATATATATAGTCTAAATCATAGTTGCCAACATTGGCAGCATGTGTCCCAGGAGGTCCAGGGGGCAGGTGGGTGTGTGGGGTCGGTTCTCGAAGAATTGCGCCGTTAGCCCCGCTCCCAACGCTGTCACCACCTTTTTCGTCCAATAAAACTAGGGGGCGGGTCACAATAACGCGTCCATGACGCTAATAAGCCCCACCCCCTCCATTTACTTTCCAGAGCCAGCTGGGAATCGGGAGAACTGCCCTCGGGGGTCCGGGAGACTGACCCAGATTTCGGGAGTCTACCGGATATTCCGGGAGAGTTGGCAAGTATGGTCTAAATAGCTTGTGTAAAATTAAAAAAATCAATTGTTTTTGAGTGCACATCCTACATGCTCAGTTTCTCCTGCTCTATAATTACTGGTCAACAGAACCAGTAATTATGAGAGATGTGAGGGGGGGATTGTGGAGTGGGGGACACTAAGGAGACATGGTTCAGCAAGACACGCCCAAATTTTGAAAGCTGACTTAGAAGATGTATATGTCAGTCCAGGGGCGGATCTAGGCAACTGGTCTACCCGGGGCGATTTTAGGGGGGACGAGTTAGGCCCCGCCCCCTTTCTAATTTCTAAGGCTGCTGACGGCTGCACAGTATGTGCAGGTCCGTTCAGCATTGGCAGTGTGCTGTCCCGCTGCTCTGATTGTGTTTAAAACACAATCAGAGCAGCCGGGCAGCACACTGTCAATGCTGAACGGACCTGCACAGTGTGCAGCGGTCAGCAGCAAGCCCCTGCTAGGGGGCAATCGCCCCGATCGCCCCCCCCTGGATCCGCCACTGTGTCAGTCAGTGCTGTTATCAATGGAACACAGAACAAATATTGATGTGTTCTATGGAATGGCTTCTTTCTGAATGAATTGGTTAACAGATGATTGAAACAAAAAACTATAAGTAACTTTATTTTACATATTAGGTCTTTACTTGATTTAGAAAAGTTGTTTTTAAAGTTAGGTACTGTAGTTTGTGCAAAGAAGAGAGTGTTTTTATTATGTTTAATAATAAATTAATTTAGTGGGAGATTGGCAGAATTCACTTTTGAACTGGTTAAACACTCCCTTTGCATTGATGCTCACATGGGAATTTGTGACAAGGAAATTTGTATTACACTTGCTGAACAGAGACGGGTATTGGTATCAAGGTAATTCACATCTCATGTGATAACTGGGCTTATCATGGCAAAATTCAGCTCAAATACACAACAACACCTTGAAAAAAAAATACACCAATACACCATTGTATATATGGTACTTATAGTTGATTACATATTTGCCTTGCATGAATATCAAGCATTTCTGCCTAGGACAAATTCCCTTTACACTAAACTCGATGTATTAATCAATATGTTATTCTATAACTTGAGAGCATTAAACAGTATAGTAAAAAAAAAAAAAATTCTTACCTGAGGTTGTCTTTCACATTTGCTAGAAATAAACACTGTAGTAGGTTTTTTGAGAGTTGCTAGTATACCCGCAATGTTATTACTGCTGTCAAACGTGTTCTAAACCACACTAATGTGAAAGCACATAATCAATACGTGTCCCATCTATTATTTGCCTTGTCATTACAAATGTCTGCCCCATTTTAATCACAATCAGTCTTCCCAAAGGCTTGCTGGCATGTCTAAAAATGCATACAAAAACAGAATAAAACTACATTATAGAGTGACATAAAGGATACAGATTTTCTTAAGCACCTAAATTACGGTTGAGTGTTTGAAAATAAGTATCTATAAAAGAACAGGAGCAGATAACAACCTCACCGTCATGTTAAGGAGCACACAATGACTCCTTAGGTAACAGGTTCTACACACAGGGCCGGTGCAAGGTTGCCCGGCACCCTAGGCAAAGCTTAAGCCATTCCCCCCCCCTTTCTGTAGCTTCTGTTCTCTCCCCCTTTCTGTAGCATCCGTTCTCCCCCCTATATATAGCATCCGTCCCCCCGTCCCCTCCTGTTTTCTGTAGCCTCCTCTATCCTGTACTCGCCTTAGCTTCCTTATTTTCCTTCCTTTTTCTTCTTGCTCGCTTTTTTCTCTGTCGGCTCCTCCACACTGGCAGCGTCGCAACGTCACAACGCTGCCAGAAGCCGGGAACCAGGCACCGGGTAAATTTTAAAATGCGGTGCTGCTACAGTGCAGCACCGCATTATTGCAGGCGGGCGATCTGCCTTAGGCGATCGCACCGCCCGCATTTATTTATAAATTAGTACTGGGTCCCTGGCCTTAGTGCCGCCCCCAAGAGCCCGGTGCCTTAGGCAGCTGCCTAACGGTAGCGCCGGCCCTGTCTACACAGCATCGCCATTTAAAACAGGAGCAAGAGTCATGTGACAGAGGTGGAGCAAGAGTCATGTGACAGGTGGAGCAAGAGTCATGTGACAGAGGTGGTCCACGTTTGTTTCAAGAAAGATGGAGTATATGGGCTAAGAATGGCTCCACTGTGCTTATGTGTTAGAACACTGAAAATTTGACATTTCAACAGCCATCTGAACAATTATAACAAGT
>NC_134406.1:242729810-242737310 GCF_038048845.1 Mixophyes fleayi
GTGTCAGGATCTGTCTGCGCTCCCTACCGCAGATGACCCGGCATGCTGCTTCCCTTGGTAGCTCCAGTCTTAAATTGGACGTCTTACTTTTGTTTCCTTCAGTACTTCTAATCCACCAGAGGTGCTGCTATTGTGCCTGTCTCTTTCACTGCCAAGGGTTAACTTGTTGCAATAAGCCAATCATCCCCAGCTGATTGTTTCCTATTTTTACCTGCCTCTCCCAGTTACCTGTGCTGGTGGTCATTGTTGTTATGTTGCTGTTCCTCATTATTGTGCTTGCTTGTCTCTCCTGTTCTCTGGGACTCCTAAAAGCTGCTGCCATCATCTCTATATCTGATTTCTCTCCATTCAGCCAGTCCATCTGCACCAGTTTTATTTTTTGTTATCAGATCTCAGCATTAACCAAAAATCCTTGTTTATTGTCTGCAATACTCAGTTCATATCAATTCCTGCATTCTCTGGTTCAAACCTGTTCTAATAAATATTATATGTTTTCATCATATCCTGGGCTCCATAGCTGTCATTTCCAGCTTCCACCATTGAAGCTTGACAAGCAGATTGACCATGGACTGATTCAAAATATTTATTTTTTGAAGTTGCATATACAGTGATTTGAGACAGGGGAGTGAACATGATAGTTTACATGTTTCCATAGTTACAGAGTTTGGATTGTCCATCATGTGGGCGTAAAAGAGAAAGAAGGAGTTGGAGAGGGAAGTGGGAGTTAGCCACTTAAGACAGATATATAGAAGTGTTGACACGGAAAAAACCCATGATATTAAATATACTATACTAAGATCTTAAATCAGGCTAATAGTAAGAAACAGTGTGGTGAAGCCTCATACACAGTTTAATAATGGTATCCTGGAAAAGAGACGGAATGACAAAGTCATTCTATTCAACTACAGACAAAGTGAACAGTGCGACTATTATACAATAGTTGACCCAATTTAATCATTTAAGCTTAAAACAGGATTAATCTCTCAATGAGGAAAGATAAAGTGTGCAGTGTAAAGAGGTATTGGCCATTAGAGATTACTTATAACTAAAAAGGTATTTTATATCAAATTATACTTACTAGCTAGCGAAGAAGGAAACAAACAAGATAGAACCAATAATGAATAGAGCAGTTCATTTCTTATACTATACAAAGAAACCAGTGAAGAAGATTTTACTTTAGTTTATCAGCCAAGAGAAATATAAACATGTAACATGTTTCCTCCTGATAAACCAGTCAATTTATAAACAACTATGGGAATAGTTCATCAATAGCTACAATATGTGCCACAAGCAGGCAGCATCCAGACATTCTCATTTTAGGGCCCTTTCTCATAGGCCTTTATAGCCCTGACATGAGCACTTCCTCCCGCCACTTACATCACTTCCGGGTCATTCACTACTCTTGCTCATAGCCCTTCTTGAGAGGTAGCTGTGCAATTGGTGACTGGAAATTGTGAGGTATGTGTGCAATGAATGGGTGGCTGACACTTGGATGTATTTATCTGGAATATATAGCCCTAGTATCCCCTCGCTCTTATGATTAATTTAAGCCGTGAATTAAGATAAACCTGCAGTATTTTGGGAGAAAAATATTTGATTTAATGAAATAGGTGGTTATAAAGTGGTTGGACTTTTAGGGCTAGATTTACTAAACTGCGGGTTTGGAAAAGTGGAGATGTTGCCTATAGCAACCAATCAGATTCTAGCTTTCATTTATTTAGTGCATTCTACAAAATGACAGCTAGAATCTGATTGGTTGCTATAGGCAACATCTCCACTTTTTCAAACCCGCAGTTTAGTAAATACACCCCTTAATGTGACTCTTTTACACAGTCCGTCTCATCAGATTTGTCCTTGTTTGCTCCCATCTAGATGCACCTGAGAGCTGATAGTAGATGCGAGTCTAGTAATGCCATCTAATCGCACCGGTACAAAACCAATGTGTTTCGCTCATCAAGTGCGCTCTGTTAATGAGGGCCGTAGAGTTTAATGCAGTTTTGGATGATTTTTTTGCAAACTATCTGAATTGTTGCTTACTGCCTCCATCGTTGCATACATGTCACTGAAGCCTGACCTTCCACCCCACCAGGACTGTATTTTGGAAAAATGCGAAACCAAAACAATGCTACTGGGATTCACAGAAGCTCCTACTAAATATTTTTCTGTGTCCGCAACAATAAATGAAAGACACTGACATATTTGGGTGAATATTTTAAAAAATTATTTTAACAGTCAATCAAAATGAAAATATGACATACTGTAATCAGATATTGACTACATCATAAACTCTGCATCGGCTAACCACAAATCCATGAGTAGAAAATAATTACAGTTTTCCAACTGCTTCAGTAATACATCTTCTATACAATAGCTGTCAAATTGTTAAGCCATCAAATGATCAAGACTTAAACTTCTGCAAGAGGACCATGAGATCCAATAAACATTGGTGTGTATCGGTGCCCTAATGCACTAACAGGGCCAACAGGAGGGGGGAAAAGAGGAAAAAAGTTATACCCTATGACAGAAAAGAACATTCAGGTCACGTGCGTGTACCAGGTTTTTGATTTGGAATATATGGGTGCCCATATATGGAGTATCAGGAAAAATGAAGTCACTACCTAACCTACAAACAACCAATTTTGGCAAAGCTCTGCTTTTGTTGATGCCCTGTAAAACTGGGACTGTCCTGCTAAAACTGGGACTGTTGGCAGTTATGTATGTGTCTATCAGATCTACATTCCAGAATACTGTCTATCTTTGACTATTGGGGGTTATTCAATTAAAACAGCAGATCGCTGTCTTGGCAACATCATGGGACTTGTCTTCGCACCCCATAGGGTTGAGAAGGGAAATCCGCAATGTTGTGGTACCGTATTAACACTTTATGTGCGCAGCTGCGCGTAACAGCGACCTGCCGTCTTAATTGAATAATCCCTTAAAATCTTAAATTAATTATTTTTGTATACTTACCGTATATACTCGGGTATAAGTCGACCCGAATATAAGCCGAGGCACCTAATTTTACCACCAAAAACTGGGAAAACTTATTGACTCGAGTATAAGCCTAGGGTGGCAAATGCAGCAGCTACTGGTAATTTTTTTATTTTTTTAAAAGCTCACTTCTGTTTAATTACTGTAATTTCAGTCAGAGTTTTAAACAATCAGGATAATCACAGTCTTAACATATGATTTCAGAACTCAAACATTTCTATAGTGATTCTATGCACATGGAAACACAAAACAAAAAGACAAGATGATTTGGAAATCACCTGGCAACTCCAACTAGGTAAAGAAAAAACAGGGCAAAACAGCGCAAATTTAACCACAAAAACCTAAATAAAAATGATAGGTTAAATCTATGAATTTATTTTTAGAACAAAAATAACAGTACATGACAAGGAACATTCATAAATGATTATAAAATCATTGGGTACAAAGTAACAAATAAATCAAAGACAATTTAAGCAATACCCTAGGGTGCTCTTGTGTAATGTAAATTGATGCATCTGCAGATCATTGGGTTTGTAAATTTAAAAAAAAATTAAAAAAATAAAAATGAAGCTAGCTCCTTTTAGCTCTCTCTATATAGCTGTTTTACCATGGTACTTATTTTCCATTTGTATAGCCCTATTGGTACTCTCTCTATGTTTTGCGCCATTATCAAGGTTTTGGGGGTTTTTTTACCTTTTTTTTTTGTTGTGCATATATAAGTAAAATGCTTCTCTCTCTCTCTTAGCCAATGTATGAAACCTTTTACTATTCTTTTCAAATGTGTACTGTGAAACAGGAACAACAACATAGACCACTGTCACCATAACGAGGAACACATAGAACAGTACCATTCAGATGCGCTGGTAGCCAACCCTGGGGTATCCCTTTTTAAGGCGTAATCCTTTGTGACAGAGGTGTCACCCCACAGATCCACAACAACATCCCCAGAGATTCAAGAAGAAGGATGAAGCTTACTGGTCCTCAAAGTCCTTTACTTTATGCTCTGATTCTTCAATCAGTTCAGCAGCAGCTGTATTCCCGCGTTAGTCCTGACATCTCTCTGTCTCTCAGCCCCGCAGTGGAACGCATGTGCGTTCCACATACAGGAAGTTCGGCATTTCTGTTACAAATGCAAAACTTCCTGTCAGTGGAACGCACATGCGTTCCACTGCGGAGCTGAGAGAGAGAGTTAACAGCTCAGGGACCGGACACCAGGTAAGTTCACCCGTGCATAAGCCGAGGGGCCTTTTTCAGCATACAAAAATGTGCTGAAAAACTCGGCTTATACACGAGTATATACGGTAATAAAATTGACAAGTATTTTCAGATGGGCAGCTCAGTAGCTCAAACTTGCCCTTCAATGTTTTTCTGCAATGTGGAATCTCCACGAGAACTTCAAATAACTTTCTGGGTAATGTCACACAGGGCTCCAATACACCAGTGGTTTGCAGCTAAAGAAATGTAATATTTATTTGCTGTATATCACTCCCATTATTATCTATGTAGTTTCCAGGTTCCTCTCGCATGAGTTTTTTCCAGATTCCAATAAATAAACGATATAGATAATAAAGGTAATGAAAAGGTACACGATAAAATTAGCTGCGTAACACTATTGTTTTGAAGCCCTGTGTGATTTTAGTGTATAGTACAGTTGACAACATATTAAAATAATTTCCAGTTTGCTTGTGTGCAGGTGAATCTAAACATGTCACACACTGTATTGTCCAAACAGACCCTAGAGTGTAATTGATAATTTGTTTTTGCATTTTAAATGCTCATCAATACTTATTAGATTATAAGGGCTACATAATAAAATAGATGTTAAGAATTGATTCTAAAAAGAAAAGTCAAAGGGAATTTATTACATGGTTGATCAATATCGAATATTAGGGATATGTACAGGGACACAACTTTTAAACTTGGGTATGTCTCTGGAAATTAGGGACAGTGGCAAACTATAATATAGTAGGACAAGGGAAGGGAATGGCTACTTTACAAGCCGCTCCCTTGATAGTGTGGTCTACATGAAGAGGCCTTATAGCGGTGCCATCTGCCTGGCTTCTGGAATTTCGAATGTCCCTCTTAGCTGAAAGTAACAGCCAAGAATGCATTCACAGGAATGTGGGGGAGCTGTCTACAATTGTATGGGTCCCAGAATGAGAAGAGGGCCCACCATCGCCGATGATCACAGCTGAAAACTGGTCCCAGTTTACATATAGTCTGTCTGTGAATCAAAAGCATCTCTTGCCCGAGATTATCTGCTCTGGTAGGCCCTGAGACAGATGTAAAGGAATCATCAGCTCAGGTGGGGGTTAGCACGCCCGCCTCACCCATACCAGTTACAATGGAGCTCATGTGATGGTGACGTGATATCACACTCATCTTATCGCCAACATTTCACTTGGATAATCAGTGACAGTGGCTGCTAAAGTCAACATCTGTAGGTATTAACAAACAGTCTTACGGCATGTGGGGACATCTGATGATGGAACGTGGCCAGGTCTGATGATGGAATGTGGGGACGTCTGATGATGAAACGTGGGCACATCTGATGATGGAACATGGGGACGTCTGATGATGGAACGTCGGCACGCCTTATGATGGAACGTCGGCACGTCTTATGATGGAACGTCGGCACGTCTGATGATGGAACGTCGGCACGTCTGATGATGGAACGTCGGCACGTCTGATGATGGAACGTCGGCACGTCTGATGATGGAACGTCGGCACGTCAGATGATGGATAGTGAGCACGAATGTTGATGGAACGTGGGCACGTCTGATGATGGATAGTGGGGACGTCTGATGATGGATAGTGGGGACGTCTGATGATGGATAGTGGGGACGTCTGATGATGGATAGTGGGGACGTTAGATGATGGATAGTGGGGACGTCAGATGATGGATAGTGGGGACGTCTGATGATGGATAGTGGGGACGTCCGATGATGGATAGTGGGGACGTCTGATGATGGATAGTGGGGACGAATGTTGATGGAACGTGGGCACGTCTAAAGATGGATAGTGGGGACGTCTGATGATGGATAGTGGGGATGTCTGATGATGGATAGTGGGGATGTCTGATGATGGATAGTGGGGATGTCTGATGATGGATAGTGGTGACATCAGATGATGGATAGTGGGGACGTCTGATGATGGATAGTGGGGACGTCTGATGATGGATAGTGGGAACGACTGATGATGAATAGTGGGGACGTCTGATGATGGATAGTGGGGACGTCTGATGATGGATAGTGGGGACGTCTGATGATGGATAGTGGGGACGTCTGATGATGGATAGTGGGGACGTCTGATGATGGATAGTGGGGACGAATGTTGATGGAACGTGGGCACGTCTGATGATGGATAGTGGGGACGTCTGATGATGGATAGTGGGGATGTCTGATGATGGATAGTGGGGATGTCTGATGATGGATAGTGGGGACGTCTGATGATGGATAGTGGGGACGTCTGATGATGGATAGTGGGGACGTCTGATGATGGATAGTGGGGACATCTGATGATGGATAGTGGGGACGTCTGATGATGGATAGTGGGGACGTCTGATGATGGATAGTGGGGACGTCTGATGATGGATAGTGGGGACGAATGTTGATGGAACGTGGGCACGACTGATGATGGATAGTGGGGACGTCTGATGATGGATAGTGGGGACGAATGTTGATGGAACGTGGGCACATCTGATGATGAATAGTGGGGATGTCTGATGATGGATAGTGGGGATGTCTGATGATAGATAGTGGGGATGTCTGATGATGGATAGTGGGGATGTCTGATGATGGATAGTGGGGACGAATGTTGATGGAACGTGGGCACGTCTGATGATGAATAGTGGGGATGTCTGATGATGGATAGTGGGGATGTCTGATGATGGATAGTGGGGATGTCTGATGATGGATAGTGGGGATGTCTGATGATGGATAGTGGGGACGAATGTTGATGGAACGTGGGCACGTCTGATGATGGAACGTGGGGACTTCTGATGATGGAACGTGTGGACGTCTGATGGTCATGTAAGAGGCATGTGCGGCCTGTTTTATTTGTACTGGGTCCCACGATTTCTGATGGCAGCCCTGATAATAGTTTACCATATAAGTAAACAATAAATGTACACGTAAATTAAGATGGGTTAAATATTAAACGTTTACAGACCAAAAAGTTTGATTTTCCAGACATTAGGGATTCTTGGTAAACTTTTACACTTCTACAAGAGTGTATGTAACCAGGAACAGGTTAAGAATACTTATTTTACTGCACATAATAGAAATATTATTCATTACACTATTTTATTAATAAAATCTTAAGACATTCATTGACAAAAAGATTGTTAAAAATCCAATTTTATTGCTGTGAATATCATGTTTTATATTTTAAAACAGCATCCACTAGTCATTAGATTAGGATGACAATTTATAATGTGTAGGCACAATGGGTTGCTACTTGCTCTTTAATGTGTCATTTTATAAGAGTGCCTATTTCTTTCTTCATGAT